>NC_090650.1:438676091-438778591 GCF_040937935.1 Hyperolius riggenbachi
CTATGGGGGATTTTACCAATTTTGGACCCCTGTAACTCTGGTTTGCAGAGATGTAGGGACCCCATCTTTGGAATCCAAGTCTAACAATATGTCTTCTACCTGCATGAGACATTTCGTGAGATTCAGACTTTGCTAACGGCCATTGCTGCAATTTATGTACGCCACCATCACTACCATTGAAATAGCCCAAATAAACAGGTTTTTGTGACCCTAGGCTATGACCTCTTCGGCCTAGGGGCCCGAAACTCACCAGTAATGTTCCCCCTAAGGGTCCCTACAATGCTAGAAAATTTGCCACTGCTGAGTAATTGCCCTTTGAAAAGATGTGAGATTTTGGAACTGTAAATAGGAGGCCCAATGAAAGCCTATGGGTGATTTTACCAAATTTGGAGCCCTGTAACTCTGGTTTGCAGAGATGTAGGGACCCCATCTTTGGAGCCCAAGTCTAACAATATGTCTTCTACCTGCATGAGACATTTCGTGAGATTCAGACGTTGCTAACGGCCATTGCTGCGATTTATGTACGTCAGACTCGCCACCATTGAAATTGCCCAAATAAACAGGTTTTGTGACCCTAGGCTATGACCTCTTCGGCCTAGGACTGCATTGAACGCGACCCACGCATTGTGCGCATTCTGGACAACACCAATTACTGGGTTTATACCCTTCTGGATCCACGGTACAAACACAATGTTCCAAAACTGCTTGAAGAAAGAGCCAGACAGGTCAAAATGGAAGAATACCAGCAGGCCCTTGTGGAGACTTTAGAGAGGAGATTGACATCCTCCCCCTCCTCTAGCCAGTTGTACGCCGACAGACTGACTTCCGCAAACCCAGGACGACCAGGAGGGCAGCAAACAACACAAGCCGCAGCTAGTGCCCAAAAGGGAATGGTATCGGCAGTGTCCTTGGAGTGGGAAAATTTTCTGACACCCATGCAGCAGCACACAGAAGAGCAAGCGTGCAGATCCACCTCCAACACCGATCGCCTGGAGAAGATGGTCAAGGACTACATGTCAGATGGCGTAGCTGTGTTGAACAATCCATCTGCACCCTTCAACTATTGGGTATCGAAGCTAGACACCTGGCACAAACTGGCAATGTACGCAATAGAGGTGCTGGCTTGCCCGGCAGCCAGCGTTATGTCGGAACGCTGTTTCAGTGCTGCCGGAGGCATCGTCACAGATCGGCGGCGTATCCGCCTCTCCACAGAAAATGCAGACCGTCTGACTCAAATTAAAATGAATCAATCCTGGATTGGAAACGACTACGCAACACTCCCGGACCCAACCAAGTAACATGAACAATGAACATCTGTGATGGGTTAGCGTTTCCGGTCCCTGTTTATTGAACCTCTCATCTGTATTACATTTATGACTGCATGGCGACAAAATGCAAATTGCTATCCGCACGCTTCTTGTCCTCATGCAAGGCCTGGGTTGTTGTGTCTCAAAGCGTGGCCTTCTCCTCCTGCGCCACCCTCCTCCTGTTCCATCACGTGTGCTGCTGCTGGGTTAGCGTTACCGGTCCCTTTTCCTGGAACCTCTTATATGTATTACATTTATGACTGCATGCCGACAAAAAGCATGTTACCTGTGCAAAGAAAACAGACATTTCCCGCATTTAAAAGACAGTTTTCCCTTTGAAACTTTAAAATCGATTTTCTCAAAAACTATAAGCTCTTTTTGCTAAAAATTTTTTTCCTCTTGTACCCACTCCCAAGGTGCACATACCCTGTAAATGTGGGGTATATAGCATATAAGGAGGCTTTACAAAGCACAAAAGTTCGGGTCCCCATTGACTTCCATTATGTTCGGAGTTCGGCCATGTTCGGCCCGAACCCGAACATCTAGATGTTCGCCCAACACTACACGTGACCCGTTCGGCCAATCACAGCGCTAGCCGAACGTTCGGGTAACGTTCGGCCATGCGCTCTTAGTTCGGCCATATGGCCGAACAGTTTGGCCGAACACCGTGAGGTGTTCGGCCGAACCCGAACATCACCCGAACAGGGTGATGTTCTGCAGAACCCGAACAGTGGCGAACACTGTTCGCCCAACACTAGTCTGTGCACACTGGAGCAATGAGGTTTTGTACAAAAAAAACCCATAGCATTACATTGGGAAGAGCTTTTGAAACCTCTAAAAGCTCTTCCTAATGTAATGCTATGGGGTTTTATTTTTACAAAACCTCATTGCTCCAGTGTGCACAGACACATAGGATAACATTAGCAGCAGATTTAAAAACTCAAACCGCTCAGAAAAACTCCTCTGGTGTGTTCCAGGCCTAAGGCCCAGTGCACACCAAAACCGCTAGCAGATCCGCAATACGCTAGCGGTTTTGGGAGCTGATTTCAGAGCGATTCTAGGTATGTTTAGAGAGGTTTTCTAAACATACCTAGCGGTTTTGGGTGCGTTTTTGTGTAGCAGATTACATATATTGTTACAGTAAAAGCTGTTACTGAACAGCTTCTGTAACAAAAATGCCTGGCAAACCGCTCTGAAGTAGCATGCTGTGTGTCTCCTCAGCACAAGGATCAAATCCCACTCTGGTTGAGAAAACCAGTCAAGAGGAACGTTATTGAATATAGGCACTGAAGCGGAAAAAAAATGATGATTTGTATGTGTAGTACAGCTAAGAAATAAAACATTAGGAGCAGAGACATAAGTCTAATATTGTTTCCAGTACAGGAAGAGTTAAGAAGCTCCAGTTGTTATCTATGCAAAATAGCCATTGAGCTCCAGGACGTTCAAAGTCGCAGAGAGCTCTGTCTTCTGAAGCCTGTTATCTCAACTGTCAGTCACTGTATTTTCTTTTTTTCTCTGCTGAGGACAGGTCAAAAGTTCACTGGCCTGCTCTGTAAAACATTTAGAATGCTGAGTAGTGTGTAAACTGCAAATATTATAGAATGATGCAATGTTATAAAAAAAAAACTATATAACTGAAAATAAAAATATGAGACTATTTTCTTTGCTACTAATGTTCTAGTAATTATCCGTACTACACAACCAATTCATTATATCATAATTTTTTTTTTCGCTTCAGTGTCTCTTAACCACTTTACCCCCGCCCGTACGGATTTCTCTGTCCCTTTTTCCATCCTTTCAACCCCAGGGACGGAGAAATCCGTACTTTGCGCACTCCCGCCGCTGCCCGCGCTCTCGCTCTTAAACACGCCGCCCGCCGCTAGTAAACACGCCGCCCGCCGCTAGTAAACACGCCGCCGCCCGCTCGCCCAGAGATCAACGAACGGGAAAATCCATTCCCGTTCGTTGATCTAAGCCCCGCAATGATCCGCTGCCACTCGGCTGAGCAGCGCGATCATTGTGAGCAATAACAAACTCCCAGCCTCTTTCTACTTCCTGCAAGCGTCCGGAAGGACGCTTGCAGGTCGCATGAAACAAAAAGTTACTGTTGCCATCTTGTGGCCAAATAGTAAAACTACACCCTAAGCATTTTTTACACACAAACTAGCTTTACACAAAAAATTAACTCCTTACCTCCCACACTCCCCAATTTTTATTTTTTTTTTGTAATTAAAAAAAATAATAATTTACAATTAAAAAAAATACATAAATAGTTACCTTAGGGACTGAACTTTTTAAATATTTATGTCAAGAGGGTATAACACTGTTACTTTATAAACTATGGGCTTGTAATTAGGGATGGACGCAAAACTGAAAAAAATGCACCTTTATTTCCAAATAAAATATTGGCGCCAAACATTGTGATAGGGACATAATTTAAACTGTTTTATAACCGGGACAAAAGGGCAAATACATTTAATGGGTTTTAATTACAGTAGCATGCATTATTTAAAAACTATAAAGGCCGAAAACTGAAAAATAATAAATTTTTTCCCACATTTTTTCCTATTTTCCCATTAAAACACATTTAGAATAAAATTATTCTTGGCATAATGTCCCACCTAAAGAAAGCCTAATTGGTGGCGAAAAAAACAAGATATAGTTCATTTCATTGCGATAAGTAATGATAAAATTATAGACGAACGAATGGAAGGAGCGCTGAAAGGTGAAAATTGCTCTGGTGGTCAGGGGGTAAAACCCCTCAGTTGGGAAGTGGTTAAATGGATAAAATTGTTTTTGTTTTGTTTTTCTCCTTTCTTTTTTTTACAATATTCCTTTAGGCCCCTTTTACATTTGCCTTGCAAGTGTGTGTTGTGCTACAATGACAATGCAAGGCAATGGGGCCTAGCACACTAACCACGTCATGTTGCGCCAAAAGCTCATGTCATGTCATGTCGGCCGCAGCAAAGACAGCAATGAGTTAGGATACTTTCCCACCAGGACGTTGCGTTTTAGGGGACGTTATGGTCGCATAACGTGCCCCTAACGCAACGCCTGGTGGTGTTGGATGTGGACGTCAGAGTGAGCCGCGTTGTGCAGCTCACTCTGGCGTCCGTGATGCCGTGATGCGTACTCTTGGACGCATGCGGCATCACGTGGTCCCGCACGGCCGACCGCTCCAGGAAGTAAACACTCCACGTCACTGAGTGCAGTGAATATTAATTAGCCATGTGCCCGGCGGCTCTCCGCTCCTCCCCAACATTACTGAGCATGTGTGCACAGTCCAACGCGGCTTAGCCGCCTATAACGCACAGCATGCAGTACGTTCTCTTGACGTGCAGCGTTACAATGTAACGCAACGTGGGCACTGTGAACAGCCCATTGATTTTTCATTACTGTGAGTTGAGCTGCGTTACAGGCTGCTCTAACATGCGCCTGTAACGTCCCACTGTGAAAGCAGCCTTACCGTTGGACTTCTGTCGTGACTCTGCGACGGCGGAAGCCATGTAAGCGATGGGTGGGGAGGGGAGAGAGGTGTTCGGCGTTATGCATGTGAACCATTTGAATTACTTTTTTGCGATGGGGGCGGAGCTTTGCACCACAACAATATAGCCAGGTGAGTGTGAGAGTCAGTCCCTGAATGGCTGGTTCCCCGAGTGTGAGTGCCGGGGGGAGGGGGGACAGCAGTGGCCATACAAGTCACAGACAGGGTGACCCTGGCAGCATGGGAGGCCCCTGCTGTGGGTGAGGCCCTAGGCGGTCACTTAGGATTCCTGGGCCAAGCAGCACCCCTGATAAAAGATATGTGAGCGGATGAATGTGTTGGCGCGGATGTTGCATACGTTGCATTATTGCCGGTCTGGACGGGGCGGATGAGACGGAAGCAGCGGGCGTTTTAGCAACCTACCCTTTCGCTGCCAGCTCTGAGCTAAAAGCCTCATTTTCTATATTTTCTATTGAATTACGAATACTTCAGCCAGTTCAGCTATTTTTAATAAAAGAAAATCAATAATGAATGGAAAGGTTTTTAGTAAATCTGCCGTAATCTATAAATTATGAAGGTCTTTGTCTCTGCGGGGACGGCAGCCTCTTCCTGAAAGCTTTTTATTAATCAGGCGGTCTGATTCATACACGTGATTTAATGGCGCGATCGTACGCGGCCTTCCTGCAGCGCCCCACTTCCTGATCTCAGAGGAGGGGGTGACATCCGAAAAATAAAAAATTACCAAGAGAGAGTTTGTGGCCCAAAAATATATGTAAACTATAGATATATATTGTATATATGTATATACACCCCGGTAACGCCTACATTCCTGCACTAAACAGAGAGCAGTCTTAAGCTGGCCACTAATGGTCCAATTTCTAGCAAAAAATCGTTAGAGCGATCAGAAATTCTGATCGGATTGGTTGTAAATAATCTCCATTTGTGGACACAATCGATTATGAACGAGTGAAAAAAATGTCGCCCGAATGAATTTTCGTCGAATGAAAATTTGGATTTTCTTGGTGGTCGTGATAGATAGGTAGCAATGATTGGTTAGTTGATGGTGTAGTGAACGATTTTTCGTCCAATCAGAATTTCTGATCGCTCAAACGATTTTTCGCTAGAAATTGGACCGTTAGTGGCCAGCTTTAGAGCCCTTTCACACTAGCGCAGCGCGTGGCGTCAAACTGAGGCACAGTTCCCAACTGTCCCTCTTTTGGAGGGACAGTCCCTCTTTGGGGCTCCCCCTCTGTCCCTCCTTGCTCCTCATTTGTCCCTCTTTCAGGACTTTGTCCCTCTTTCTATGTAAATATATATATTTCTCTACTAAAAAATGTGTTTGACTCTATACTTTATTCCCATCCTTTAAATTGATATATTACTAATTTTAAAATGTGAATATGAAGGAAAATGAACCAGGACAGAAAGGACCAGTGTGGTTTCAATTACAAAAACTTTTTTCTTATGAAATTTTTATGGTATGCGTCACATGGTATGCGTCACTGTGATGGGGGCGTGATCAGGGGTGTGGCAGGGGCATGGCTTAAGAGTCCCTCTTTCTCATCTCAAAAAGATGAGAGGTATGCTGAGGCATTGCTACTGCAGCCTAATGCAACCCACTGGGGAAGTTCATACTTCTGTACGCTGCGTTGGAAGTGCCTAATCTAACGCTAGCGCAGAACTGTTACCGCGCGGGATCCGCGGCGATCTGCATCGGCCCGGAAGTCATGTTACTCTATGGCGATGTAGGTTTTTTTTAAAAAAACGACGGCGTTGTGATGTTGCGGCGCCATGCACGGAAGCGTATTGTTACAATACGTTCCTGCATACCCGAAACAGGAAGTGACCGCAAGCGTACGTCACTTCCTGCTTGGCTGGTGGCCAAACAAGGAACACCGTGTACTAACACGGTGTTCCCTGAAGGCCTGTTTTTGGCGGTGCACTGGGCGCAACGCACTGCAACGTTGACGCTGGTTTACAGTGTGAAACCAGCCTAAAGGTGCACGTAAATCAGCGATGATGGGCAGATGCAACCAAGAGACAAATCTCTGATCGAATCTGATTGGAGAGAGATCTGTCGACTACCCATACACCACAGGCCGATTCCCGATGAAGTTGATGCTGAAATTGATCCAGAATCAGCCTTGTGACACCGCATCCGCCGCATCGCTGGTCTGATGCTGCCCCCCTAATGTGTAATGTGCCCCCCGGTGCCCAGTGCAAGCTATACATTACCTGTCCGCTGCTTGTCCGCCGCTATCTCCGAACGCACTCCTCGCTCCATACACGCTCCCCACGTGACTGCCGGCGTACACGTGGGCGCATGTGTGACATAACACACACGCCCCCGTTACTGCGGTAACCATGTGGGGAGCATGTGTGACATCACACACACCCCTCCCCCCGTTACTGCGGCAACCATGTGGGGAGCATGTGTGACATCGCACACACACCCCCCCCCCCGTTACTGCGGCAACCACGTGGGGCACATGTGTGACATCACACACACTCCTCCGTTACTCCGGTAACCATGTGGGGCACATGTGTGACATCACACACACTCCTCCGTTACTCCGGCAACCATGTGGGGCACATGTGTGACATCACACACTCTCCTCCGTTACTCCGGGAAACTATGTGGGGCTCATGTGTGACATCACACACACTCCTCCGTTACTCCGGCAACCATGTGCGGCTCATGTGTGACATCACACACACTCCTCCGTTACTCCGGTAACCATGTGGGGCACATGTGTGACATCACACACACTCCTCCGTTACTCTGGTAACCATGTGGGGCACATGTGTGACATCACACACACTCCTCCGTTACTCTGGTAACCATGTGGGGCACATGTGTGACATCACACACACACTCCTCCGTTACTCCGGTAACCATGTGGGGCTCATGTGTGACATCACACACACTCCTCCGTTACTCTGGTAACCATGTGGGGCACATGTGTGATATCACACACACTCCTCCGTTACTCCGGTAACCATGTGGGGCTCATGTGTGACATCACACACACTCCTCCGTTACTCTGGTAACCATGTGGGGCTCATGTGTGACATCACACACACTCCTCCGTTACTCCGGTAACCATGTGGGGCTCATGTGTGACATCACACACACTCCTCTGTTACTCCGGTAACCATGTGGGGCTCATGTGTGACATCACACACACTCCTCCATTACTCCGGCAACCATGTGGGGCTCATGTGTGACATCACACACACTCCTCCGTTACTCCAGGCAACCATGTGGGGCTCATGTGTGACATCACACACACTCCTCCGTTACTCCGGTAACCATGTGGGGCTCATGTGTGACATCACACACACTCCTCCATTACTCTGGTAACCATGTGGGGCACATGTGTGACATCACACACACTCCTCCGTTACTCCGGTAACCATGTGGGGCTCATGTGTGACATCACACACACTCCTCCGTTACTCTGGTAACCATGTGGGGCTCATGTGTGACATCACACACACTCCTCTGTTACTCCGGCAACCATGTGGGGCTCATGTGTGACATCACACACACTCCTCCGTTACTCCGGCAACCATGTGGGGCTCATGTATGACATCACACACACTCCTCCGTTACTCCGGTAACCATGTGGGGTTCGTGTGTGACATCACACACACTCCTCCGTTACTCTGGCAACCATGTGGGGCTCATGTGTGACATCACACACACTCCTCCGTTACTCCGGCAACCATGTGGGGCACATGTGTGACATCACACACACTCCTCCGTTACTCCGGTAACCATGTGGGGCTCATGTGTGACATCACACACACTCCTCCGTTACTCCGGTAACTATGTGGGGCTCATGTGTGACATCACTGTGAGAATCTGCTCAGCTGCCTGTGCAGACAGGCAGCTTTTTGACCACTGTTCAGGTCTGCATTCTGCAGGTCTCTTTAAGGGTGGCCATACATGGTACAATTTTTCAATTAGATAATTTAGTTCGATTATTCCGTTAGATCGAATATAAAGATTTTTCCAGCATGTCCGATCATTTTTCCCGAAAAAACGGGATAATCGTTCGAATTTCTTGATCGAAAAAAAAAAAAATTTCAACTTTTATTCAATTCGATCATTTAGATCGAATAAACGGGAAAATCGAACGTTTTTATTGTACCGTGTATGGCCACCATAAGAGGGACTTTTTGTCAGTATTGCAGCTTGCTGCTGAGGAATTTGCATACATTCGTTATGCAAATCCCCTACCTGCCTCCTGTGATGACTGGCAGTATAAAGGTTGGGATTACCCACAGTCCTTTGCTGGTCATTCCTTCAGGGTTTGTAGTAAACACTCCTAGAGAGTGTCAGCCATGCTACTTCTTGTTGAAGTTATCTTGGAGTAATTCTGAGGACTGCACTAGGCAGTTTCTTTAGTGCCGTCAGGATTGCTTATCTGTTTGTTCGTCTGTTGCGACTGTCCTGTCCCAGCGGTGGTCGATAGGAAGTCGTTCTGTGTGTCTGGGTGCTAACCGGAACAGCGGTTGTTGTGGGTAGCCCCTTCTGATCTGTTTCCCTGGATCGTGCTAGGATCTTTTCACTAGTACTGTGGATCCTTCTGTTCTGCCTCCCTGGATCGTACTAGCATCCTGCGCTAGTGCTGTGGATCCTTCTGTCCTGCTACTCTGTACCTGGATCGCACTTGCCTTGCGCTAGTGCTGTGGATCCTTCTGATCTGTCTTCCTGGTTCGCGCTAGTCACTTTCGCTAGTGCTGTGGATCCTTCTGTTCTGTCTGTCTGAATCGCACTTGCCCTAGCGTTAGTGGCAGTGGATTCCTCTGGTCTGGATCTTGGAGCTAACCTCGGCTGCGGTCGCTGCTGGTTACTCCTTCTGTTTGTCGTGTGCTTGGATCACACTGCTCTGACAGCAAGAGCAGTGGATCTTTCTGATACCTGGTTCGCACTGGCTCTGACGGTAAGAGCAGTGGTTCCTGTTTGATCGATTCTCGTTGTCTGTCTGTCTGCGTGCGCTTGCTGGTGCCTGCGGTAAGGCAACCGTGTAGCAAGCGCGTTTGTGTGGTGTCTGTCTTGTCTTGGTTAGTTAGGCGTGCTTGTCTCTATTGTGCTTATCACGTGGAGACCGCGCACAAACGCGTGCACTGTTGCGAATGAGTGCGGTGTTCGCGTTCAGCTAGCGTTTGTTATTTTCCTTATCTTTCTCTTTGTATGATTTACTGTGCCTTTGCTACCCTGGTGCTCTGTCCTGCTCAGTCTTGTGTCGCTATTGGCAATCGCCATTCTTGCGATTGCGTTTCCTACTTCGTTTCCGCCATTGTGTGTTCGCCGTTGCTGGGTGGCGACTACTTTGGTGGGCACACATTGGTTCTGTCCCTTTGCTCTGTTCCCTGTGGGCTATCCAGCCCTGCCTAATTGTACCTTGTCCTGGATCTGTACAATTCCCATTTGGCATCTGTGGCTGTGCAGCGGCAGTGTTCGCCTGCACTCCACAGCGCCATCTGCCGGTGGGAATTGCCCTCTGTGGGTGCATAGCACCTAGCCTGGGTGTCCTCAATTATACGCTTGTGGAGGAAATACGCCGCATCAGCGCACGTCTGGTGCGCTGACCACGGAGACGATTCCACATTCGTTACAGAATGACCAGCCAAACCAAAATTCCCAGGGCAGAGGGAACCTTTGATTTGCCTCAGATGTCATTGCCTGAGACAAAAGCGTATGTGGATCCTATTATAGGTAGGATCGCACGCTATATTAAAGCAGTTAAAAAATCTGTACTCGTTCCTGATCCCCACCCATATGGAGATTATTTAGATACCGAGTTGTTTGAACCACCATTCGCCTCATGGGAAATCGGGGCCTTGGTGGAAGAATTTGATTTTTATTGGAAAACCTTTTGCGATTTTTACATCGCAAAAAGCGAAGATGTCTTGAATGATTGTCTTGACTCTATGTACCTTTTGATTGATTCTGATGAATGTGACGAGTGTGTTGTGGATATGGTGATGTTTGTATGGCAGACGATTTTGGATGAATTACACACACACCAATCAATTGATCCCAATAAAGAGGTAAAAGTTTCCCGTTCTGTTCCTGCTCCAGTTCCATCTGTAGACTGTGCGCACTATGATTGTTCATCCTTTGTTAAGTGTGCATGGGAGCCCCCGTTTGAGAAATGGGAGATCGAGCTCCTGGTCTATGAATTGGAAGGTGATTAGAGATCGTTTTGCAATCATTACCTTTCTAAAAATGAAGCAGTTTTGTATGCGTGCATTGAGTCTGCGTGCACTTTAATCAAGACTGGTGAATGTATCTCTGACTTTGTGACTCCGCTGTTTGACGTGCGGAGAATGATTTTGGATGAACTACATGCGCTTCAATCTGCTAATTCTTGTAAAAACACATTGTCAACGGACGATTGTTCCAATCCTCTGGATTTAAAGAAAGTGAGTTTTGAATTCATTTCCTTTCCCAAAGCTACTGAGTGTTTGAAGCCTGAGTGCAAGTCGTTCAGAGCAGTTGCTTGTGTGGAAGTTGAATCACTGCGGTCTGATGTCGCCACCGCACGTATGGCTGCAAAAGGTCTGTGTGGTCCTTTGTCTAAGAAAGACAGATATTTTCCCTCAGGTTCTCTGAGATCGTCCATTTATGAACCTGCTATGGGGAAAATTCCTAAGTTATGCAACAAAGAAAATTATTGATGTGTCTAATAAAGTTTCTTCTCTTGTTGTCGCCACTTCTTTTGCAAATGAATCTATGTCTTATTCTGTTCACACCTGTGAAGGCCTGTTGCCTAATGACAGTTGCTCCAGTTTTTCTGTCCTAGATGCCTTGCAGTCTGCTTCGCAGATCGCGGAGGTTTGCGCTATGGAAGCATCAGTTTCGCAACCTAAAGCCATCTTGGATCCGCAAATTTTGCGTTCTGTCTCCTCGGATTCGACATAGTTAGCCGAGTCTAAGAGTGAGACAGCACTTTGGTTTTACGAATCTGACTCTGAAGCATCTTTGCTGGCTCCAGAGAAGGTTTCTCTAAGCCTGCCCTGTACCATGAATAACAATATGATGTCCAATCACACTGACATTTGGGAACCCCTTTCTTGCTTTGAAGAAAGTTCTGACTCTCCACCCTGTACTCTGGATGAGTCAATATTGCCTTGTACAATATCTCCTGCAGTGTCCCTAGAGGCTCGTCTAGGTATTGCTGCTATTTTCACCTGTTTTTCTGCACTTTTGGAGTTGCAAGCTAGTTTGACTGCTGCGCAGAATTCTGGGTACAGTGAGAATGAAGTTAGGGAGTCAGTGTGTGTTCCAGTAAATATTCCTGTACATCCCGCTAATTATGATGAAGTTCAGTCTCAGTTTATGGTGGAGCCTTCCCTGGGACATCTGCCCTGTCCACAAGATAAAGTTCCAGTGTTGCCCTGTAACTTGGATAGTTCAGAATCCTTCTTAGAAAACCTGGAAAATGATGTTCCTGAGGTCTTGTTTGATGTTCTGGAGGTCTCCGAGTTCCTCCCAAAGGGAGCAGAACTTGTATGAGATGTCTCCTGCCCCCTAAGTCCTTCTGAGGTGTTGCCCACTTCAGTAGGCATTGCTGTTGTGCTGACTACCTTTGCAGCTCTGGTGGAGCTTCACTCATATGTAGTCAATGATGATATTACAGTCACAGAAAATTCTGAATTTATGTCCGAGTCTTCTTTTGAAAGTCCAGTGCCTGTGACCTCCACTCATGATGATTCTCTGCCCGGTACTGGTTTTGGTCTTGTCGTGCCGGACTCTGAGGTTGGCAGTTCCCCGACATGTCCTGAGGTTTCTCCTGTGCTGGTGTACCCCAGTGTGCTCTGTGACCCAGAAAGCCCAAGTGTGCCTCGGTTACCAGCGTACTCAGATGCATCCTCGGTGGAGACATGTTCTGATTTAGCCTGCCTGCTTGCATGCCCAGAAGTGGTCCCTGAAAGCCCTGATCTTGATGGGTGTCCTGCTAATTCTGAATCTGGAACTGTCATCGGTTCCATGGGGGTGCTTGGTAGCTCTCCATGTGAGCCTGGTGAGCGTTCTGGCTTCTTGGAATCTCTGCGGAGCTTCAAGGCGTTCTGGGAGATTCCGAGAGAAGTTTTGATTGGTACCCTGAATACGATCAACAGCGGCTTTTGTTTTGAAAGAGACACTTCGAACAGGTTTTGTGGCAGATTTGGTATTTTCGGACGCTCCTTGGAAGGTGGTGGGTATTGTCTGGAGGGTGTCGATGGCTTCTTCTCTGGGATCCACAGTCCTGATGGGTGTTACGCTGAGACTTGTAGTGCTGATGGGCATGTTTCGGTGGCTTCTGTTTCCGATGAGGTCGGTTTCGAGTGGACTGACTCTGGAATTGGACCTTGTCGGGCTGTCCCGACCTTCATGAGTCTTCTGTTGTTGTTTGAAGATATCAGTTTTGAGGGTCGTCTGGAATTCGACTCTAGAAGGGGGGGTACTGTGAGAATCTGCTCAGCTGCCTGTGCAGACAGGCAGCTTTTTGACCACTGTTCAGGTCTGCATTCTGCAGGTCTCTTTAAGAGAGACTTTTTGTCAGTATTGCAGCTTGCTGCTGAGGAATTTGCATACATTCGTTATGCAAATCCCCTACCTGCCTCCTGTGATGACTGGCAGTATAAAGGTTGGGATTACCCACAGTCAGGGCCGGGCCGAGGCATAGGCTGGAGAGGCTCCAGCCTCAGGGCGCAGTGTAGGAGGGGGCGCACAATTCATTCAGCTGTCATTCCTAATTGTGTATGAAGCAGAAAGAAATAAGAAAAGGGGATACATGGCAGTGACTGCAAGCCGGATAACTAGATATTAAGGTGTTGGGGAGGTTGTGGGCCCTGTGGCCCTGTTAGTCTAATAGCAATCAGTGTGTGACAGCTGGGGTGGGAGGGATGGAGGGGCGCACTTTGGTGTCTCAGCCTTGGGTGCTGGAGGACCTTGTCCCTGCTCTGCCCACAGTCCTTTGCTGGTCATTCCTTCAGGGTTTGTAGTAAACACTCGTAGAGAGTGTCAGCCATGCTACTTCTTGTTGAAGTTATATTGGAGTAATTCTGAGGACTGCACTAGGCAGTTTCTTTAGTGCCGTCAGGATTGCTTATCTGTTTGTTCGTCTGTTGCGACTGTCCTGTCCCAGCGGTGGTCGATAGGAAGTCGTTCTGTGTGTCTGGGTGCTAACCGGAACAGCGGTTGTTGTGGGTAGCCCCTTCTGATCTGTTTCCCTGCATCGTGCTAGGATCTTTTCACTAGTACTGTGGATCCTTCTGTTCTGCCTCCCTGGATCGTACTAGCATCCTGCGCTAGTGCTGTGGATCCTTCTGTCCTGCTACTCTGTACCTGGATCGCACTTGCCTTGTGCTAGTGCTGTGGATCCTTCTGTTCTGTCTTCCTGGATCGCGCTAGTCACTTTCGCTAGTGCTGTGGATCCTTCTGTTCTGTCTGTCTGAATTGCACTTGCCCTAGCGTTAGTGGCAGTGGATTCCTCTGGTCTGGATCTTGGAGCTAACCTCGGCTGCGGTCGCTGCTGGTTACTCCTTCTGTTTATCGTGTGCTTGGATCACACTGCTCTGACAGCAAGAGCAGTGGATCTTTCTGATACCTGGTTCGCACTGGCTCTGACGGTAAGAGCAGTGGTTCCTGTTTGATCGATTCTCGTTGTCTGTCTGTCTGCGTGCGCTTGTCGGTGCCTGCGGTAAGGCAACCGTGTAGCAAGCGCGTTTGTGTGGTGTCTGTCTTGTCTTGGTTAGTTAGGCGTGCTTGTCTCTATTGTGCTTATCACGTGGAGACCGCGCACGAACGCATGCACTGTTGTGAATGAGTGCGGTGTTCGCGTTCAGCTAGCGTTTGTTATTTTCCTTATCTTTCTCTTTGTATGATTTACTGTGCCTTTGCTACCCTGGTGCTCTGTCCTGCTCAGTCTTGTGTCGCTATTGGCAATCGCCATTCTTGCGATTGCGTTTCCTACTTCGTTTCCGCTATTGTGTGTTCGCCGTTGCTGGGTGGCGACTACTTTGGTGGGCACACATTGGTTCTGTCCCTTTGCTCTATTCCCTGCGGGCTATCCAGCCCTACCTAATTGTACCTTGTCCTGAATCTGTACAATTCCCATTTGGCATCTGTGGCTGTGCAGCGGCTGTGTTCGCCTGCACTCCACAGCGCCATCTGCCGGTGGGAATTGCCCTCTGTGGGTGCATAGCACCTAGCCTGGGTGTCCTCAATTATACGCTTGTGGAGGAAATCCGCCGCGTCAGCGCACGTCTGGTGCGCTGACCACGGAGACGATTCCACATTCGTTACAATCACACACACTCCTCCGTTACTCCGGCAACCATGTGGGGCTCATGTGTGACATCACACACACTCCTCCGTTACTCCGGCAACCATGTGGGGCTCATGTGTGACATCACATACACTCCTCTGTTACTCCGGTAACCATGTGGGGCTCATGTGTGACATCACACACACTCCTCCGTTACTGCGGCAACCACATGGGGCACATGTCTGACATCACACGCGCGCCCCCGTTGCTCCGGCGACCAGCATACATATCCCAGACTAGAAAGATAACACAACTTGTCCATTTTGGAAATTCATTAGCGGCTGCAAATCAAAATAAGAAAAAAGGTCATTTTTAAATAACATTAAATAGCAAAAAACCACGCTTGCCTCTCTGATACATGTTTACAGAAAATTTGTAGCGAGGGGGATACATTTGCCTTTAATCTTAATCGCAGTGCCACTTGTGCCGAAATGTGAAGCAGTTTGCTAATTATAATGATGAGGGAGGAAGTGCGATCATAGACAGTTCACCTCTAATTGCAGCCAATTCGAGTGCTCTTTACTGAGGGATGGATCTGATCGGTGCTGCTGAAACTCGCAGATATTTCCTCAACCAGGCCTCTTATCCCCAGAGAAGGGGGGGGGGGGGTCCCTGGTGGGCAGCGTGGGGCTATGTTGTCCCCCCATGCAGGAAACGGATATCTCCTAAACCAGGTCTCCTGTCCTTGGCCAGGAAGGGTCCCCCGTGGGCAGTGCGTGGCTATGTTGTCCTTCCTATACAGGCCACGGATATTTCCTGAGCCAGGTCTCCTGTCCTCGGCCGGGAAGGGTCCCTGGTGGGCAGTGCGTGGCTATGTTGCCCACCTATACAGGCCACGCATATCTCCTGAGCCAGGTCTCTTGTCCTCTGCCAGCGAGGGTCCCTGGTGGGCATTGTGCGGCTATGTTGCCCACCTATACAGGCCACGGATATTTCCTGAGCCAGGTCTCTTTTCCTCTGCCGGGGAGGGTCCCTGGTGAGCATTGCGTGGCTATGCTGCCCTCCCCCATACAGGCCATGGATATATCTCCTGAGCCAAGACTCTTGTCCTCGGATGGGTCCCTGGTGGGCATTGTGTGGCTATGTTGTCCCCTCTATACAGGCCACAGATATCTCCTGAGCCAGGTCTCTTGTCCTCGGCCGGGGAGGGTCCCTGGTGGGCAGCGCGTGGCTATGTTGTCCTCCCTATGCAGGTAACAGATATTTCCTGAGCCAGGACACCTTGTCCTCAGCCGGGGAGGGTCCCTGGTGGGCATTGTGGGCTATGCTGCCTCCCTATACAGGCCATGGATATTTCCTCAGCCAGGTCTCTTGTCCTCGGCCGGGGAGGGTGCCTTGGTGGGCAGCGCGTGGTTATGCTGCCCCCCCCATATACTGGCCATGGATAAATCTCCTGAGCCAAGACTTTTGTCCTCGGTTGGGTCCCTGGTGGGCACACTGGGCAGTGCGTGGCTATGCTTCTCCGCTGTACAGGCCACGGTTTCTGATAGCATCGTTGGAGCTCCCAGCTTCCGCCCTCCACAGAGTGGCACTAAATCTTTGTGAGTCATAATAAAGCTGTTACATATCTGAAAACATCATCATGTAAAGATTTATGCGCACTGTGAATACATTACTGGGCCTTGAATCAAGCTGTCAGCTGATATAAAACTCGCTGTAATGGCCCTCTCCTCCTGCCCGCCATATAACGTGTCCCCGCCTGCGTCCTCCCAGGATTCCAGCCAGCCCCTGTATCGCCGCAGGGCTCTCTTCCAACCGCAGCGTTACAATCCCAATTCTGAATCAGATGTGATTTAGTGATGGCGAGGGTGTCGTGGTTAACCTATTAATTGCAATCCCCTTTCCCCGCTTCTGCGATTTGTTTTTTACCTAAACGCGGTGCATGCTGCATTTTTCCTGTCTGACGTTTGGAAAAGTCGAGAAAATCCCTCAGCAAGCACCGTTCAGCAAATTAAAGATTTTTAAACCGCAATTTTTTTTTTCATTGGTAATTATAAACGTACTGTCCTATAAAACATGTCCGAATGTGTGATAGTCGTGCCGCATTGTATGCAGGGAGCAGAGAGAATGTTACGATCGCATCACAGTTATTTTTTGTTTTTCAACAATCCCAGTTGCCTAGCAGTCCTGCTGATCTCTTTGGCTGCAATAGCGTCTGAATCACACACCTGTAACAAGCGTGCAGCTAACCCAGTCACACTTCAGTCAGAGCATCTGATCTGCATGCTTGTTCAGGGGCTATAGCTAAAAGTATTAGAGACAGATAACCATCAGCACAACCAGGTAATCTGCATTGATTAAAAGGGAAAAAAATATGGCAGCCTCCATATACCTCTCACTTTAGCTCCCCTTTGGGCTCGTTTCCACTAATGTGGCGTGCATGCCGGCACTGAGCGGGTGGGCGGGATTGCAGGCGAATCCCATGAGCCGTGCCATGCACGGCTATGGCGATCGCAGCCTCCGCCGCAAATTCTGTAGGGGGTTCCGGACGAATCGCTACTGCAAGCGATTCGGCCGGCGGCGCAGTTATCCCCTATGGCAGAGTTTCCCCGCGCAATTTGCCTGCGGGGAAACTCTGCGGATTTGCGGCCGTTCCGTTTTCCTAAAAGTGGAAAAGCTGGAATACGCTGTACCAGAGAGCTGACATTTTTTAAGCAGGTTCGGCAGTGGAGCTTTTGTTCAGTTTCGGGGGTCACTGGCCATTTTGAATTTTACTGTAAACCAACCAACATAAAGGGAGCCAAAATATTGAAAAAACGCCATGGATGAATTGATAAACATGACACCCTTGAATAGAATCCATATAACAAATAAATAATATCCACAAAAAATGTCCAAAAGTTGAGTGTATTACATTTAATTGAAGGAATCATATGAGGGTTATATTTGACATTTACGCCTATCTTGGGTTTGACATGTATGTGGTAGTTGTATACTGCTTACGGTACTCTTTACTGCTGTCTGATCATGTGATCCATAGGGCCTGATTCACAAAGCGGTGATAACTCAGTTATCACACCTAAAAGACTTTAGGCATGATAACCTTTGCACCACACTGGTGAAAAGCCAGTTTAGGTGTGATAAGTTTAGGTGTGATAAGTTTAGGTGTGATAAGTTTAGGCATGCTAAGTTTAGATAAGTGTAGATAGCGTGCAAAGTCCTGCACGCAAAGCAGCACCATTAAACTCTATGCGAAGTGCACCAGACTTTGCTAGCGCAAAACTTTTGATCAGCTGTGCACTGCGGTGCTAACGCAGTTGGTGCTTAAACTTATCATGCCTAAACTTATCACACCTAAACTTATCATGCCTAAACTTATCACACCTAAACGTATCAAACCTAAACTTATCATGCCTAAACTGAGTTTAGGCGTGATAAAGGGCTTTTCACCAGGGTGCTAACTGTTAGCACCGCTTTGTGAATCAGGCCCCCAGTGTTATAATGTGATTTCTACTGTATATCTCACTAATATTATAAATGTGAAAGTTTGGATGTATGGATGTTTGTTACTCAATCACGCAACAATCATACCTCCCAACTTTTTGAGATGAGAAAGAGGGACACTTAAGCCACGCCCCTGCCACACCCCCATTTACACCCTTAGTCATGCATACCATACAGATTTCATAAGAAAAATACGTACTTTTATAATTCAAACCACACTGGTTCTTTGTATCCTGGGTCATTTTCCTTCATATTAACATTTTAAAATTAGTAATATATCAATTTAAAGGATGGGAATAAAGTTTAGAGTCAATCACATTTTTGTAGTAGAGAAATATATATATTTACATAGAAAGAGGGACAAAGTCCTGAAAGAGGGACAAGGGAGAAGTCACAATTAAATAGTGTTTAAACCTTTGGATATTTTTTTGTGGATATTATTTGCTATATGGATGCCTTTTCAAGGGTGTCAAGAGATGTTAGTGTACTTCAAGAGTTTAAATGTCAATGATTGTATTTGATTTAACTTTTTTAGGGTCTGTGTCGGTGTGATAGAAAAAGTGCATCACTAGTAATCACATATGCGTGAGAACGCTGGTTTATGTACAGGGGTTCATGTGCAGTGCAACGCTTAATCTGCGTTAATGTGCTAATTATTGTGAACTGACACAGGAAGCACATGGGACGCCTTCATATGTGATGCCTTTAGGCTGGGTTCACACTGCCATAAAAACATTCCACTTATCGGAGCGAAACGCAAGATCTCCAGACATATGAACGGATTCTATGCAAAGCTGGGGGTACAGTGCCCCTTGGCTGGGGGTACAGCATCCCTTGGCTGGGGGTACAGCATCCCTTGGCTGGGGGTACAGCATCCCTTGGCTGGGGGTACAGCGTCCCTTGGCTGGGGGTACAGCGTCCCTTGGCCTCTCGGCTGAGGGTACAGCCTCCCTTGGCTCGGGGTACAGCGTCCCTTGGCCTCTTGGCTGGGGGTACAGCCTCCCTTGGCTCGGGGTACAGCGTCCCTTGGCCTCTTGGCTGGGGGTACAGCGTCCCTTGACTGGGGGTACAGTGTCCCTTGGCCTCTTGGCTGGGGGTACAGCGTCCCTTGGCCTCTTGGCTGCGGGTACAGCGTCCCTTGGCCTCTTGGCTGGGGGTACAGCGTACCTTGGCCTCTTGGCTGGGGGTACAGCATCCCTTGGTCTCTTGGCGGGGGGTACAGCTTCCCTTGGCTGCAGAGCCGGGACAAGGTCCTCCAGCACCCAAGGCTGAGACACCAAAGTGCGCCCCTCCATCCCTCCCACCCCAGCCGTCACACACTGATTGCTATTAGACTAAGAGGCACCCCAGAGCCCCCAACACCTTAATCTCTAGTTATCTGGCTTGAAGTCCCTTCCATGTATCTCCTTTTCTTATTTCTTTCTGCTTCAAACACAATTAGGAATGACAGCTGAATGAATTGTGCGCCCCCTCCTACACTGCGCCCTGAGGCTGGAGCCTCTCCAGCCTATGCCTCGGCCCGGCCCTGCTTGGCTGGGGGTACAGCGTCCCTTGGCCTCTTGGCTGGGGGTACAGCATCCCTTGGCTGGGGGTACAGCGTCCCTTGGCCTCTTGGCTGGGGGTACAGCATCCCTTGGCTGGGGGTACAGCGTCCCTTGGCTGGGGGTACAGCGTCCCTTGGCTGAGGGTACAGCATCCCTTGGCTGGGGGTACAGCGTACCTTGGCTGGGGGTACAGCGTACCTTGACTGGGGGTACAGTGGCCCTTGGCTGGGGGTACAGCGTACCTTGACTGGGGGTACAGTGGCCCTTGGCTGGGGGTAAAGCATCCCTTGGCTGTGGGTCCCTGCAGAGTGCAGAGGGAGGCAGTGCGGTATTCAGAGGAATTTGCAGGCCCCCAGTTGTGCTGTTGTTGGATGCCCTGCAGCCTCCTCTTTGCCAGAAGCGCCGGGGGCCTGTGGAGTTTCTGAAGATGAGAGCAGCAGCCCGGGGTGATGGTGTTCACCTTAATATCAGCGCTAGTCCTCTGGGTGAACTGCTACTAGTTTATATCAGCAGCTTATCTTCCTCTAATCTCCGGTCCAGATGTCATGTCCTCCTTATCAGAGCCTCACCACAGTCCCAGTCCATCCTCAGCCTCATTATACATTCATATCTACCCCTCTCTGGCTGCTCAGACTTCCAACTGTCCTCTGCATCCACAATGCACTGCTCTTAAAGTGGACCTGAAGTGAGAGAGATACAGGGGCTGACATTTATTTAGCTTTCAGCAATACCAGTTGCCTGGCAGCCCTGCTGATCCTCTGCCTCTAATACTTTTAGCCATAGCCCCTGAACAAGCATGCAGCAGATCAGGTTTTTCTGACATTATTGTCAGATCTGACAAGATTAGCTGCATGCTTCTTTCTGGTGTGATTCAGACACTACTGCAGCCAAATAGATCAGCAGGGCTGCCAGGCAACTGGTATTGTTTAAAAGGAAATAAATATGGCAGCCTCCATTTACCTCTTGCTTTGGGTTTTCATTTAAGAGATAGAGCATTTCCACTATTAGAAACAGTCAATGTGATACTAGTTGTTTTGACTTGCACACCAATGTAATGTTAATTGTACACAGATAGGTGGGAAAAGTGCTGCAGAAGATGTCAGTGCTATATAAATACATAATAATAATATGGTAGGACATTAGACTATGACTATGGTAGGATTAGAGTGTGAGCCCCTCTGGGGACAGTCAGTGACATGACTATGTACTCTGTAATGTGCTGCAGAAGATGTCAGTGCTATATAAATGCATAATAATAATATGGTAGGACATTAGGCTATGACTATGGTGGGATTAGATTGTGAGCTCCTCTGAGGACAGTCAGTGACATGACTATGTACTCTGTAATGTGCTGCAGAAGATGTCAGTGCTATATAAATGCATAATAATAATATGGTAGGACATTAGACTATGACTATGGTAGGATTAGATTGTGAGCTCCTCTGAGGACAGTCAGTGACATGACTATGTACTCTGTAATGTGCTGCAGAAGATGTCAGTGCTATATAAATGCATAATAATAATATGGTAGGACATTAGACTATGACTATGGTAGGATTAGATTGTGAGCTCCTCTGAGGACAGTCAGTGACATGACTATGTACTCTGTAAAGTGCTGCAGGAGATGTCAGTGCTATATAAATACATAATAATAATATGGTAGGACATTAGACTATGACTGTGGTAGGATTAGAGTGTGAGCTCCTCTGAGGACACTCAGTGACATGACTGGGTACTCTGTACAGTGCTGCAGAAGATGTCAGTGCTATATAAATACATAATAATAATATGGTAGGACATTCGACTATGACTATGGTAGGATTAGATTGTGAGCTCCTCTGAGGACAGTCATTGACATGACTTTGTACTCTGTAATGTGCTGCAGGAGATGTCAGTGCTATATAAATGGATAATAATAATATGGTAGGACATTAGACTATGACTATGGTAGGATTAGATTGTGAGCTCCTCTGAGGACACTCAGTGACATGACTATGTACTCTGTAATGTGCTGCAGAAGATGTCAGTGCTATAAAAATACATAATAATAATATGGTAGGATTAGATTGTGAGCTCCTCTGAGGACAGTCAGTGAAATGACTGTTTACTTTGTTCAGCATGGCTGTATTAACCCTCCTGGCGGTCAATTAAAACTGCCAGGAGGCAGCGCAGCACTATTTTTAAATTTATTTTTTTTAAAATCATGTAGCTAGCCTAGGGCTTCCCCCGTCGCCATGGCATCGACGTCGTGACGTCAAAGGGAGTCCCGATCCACCCCTCAGCGCTGCCTGGCACTGATTGGCCAGGCAGCGCAAGGGGTCTGGGGGGGTGGGGGGCGGCGGGCAGTACACACAGCTAGCAAAGTGCTAGCTGCGTGTACCACAAAAACAATTATGCAAATTGGCCAAGCAGGGCCTGAGAAATCCTCCTGCGCGGCATAGCCCAAGCTCAACTCGGGCTTACCGCCAGGAAGGTTAATACATGCTGATAGTATTATTGCAGTGGGTATGTGCAATGTATATTAGGCATTATAGATTGCCCAGCAAGATCATGGTTAACCAGAACTCATTGCATTCCAGCGGTTCTGGAGGTGTGGTTAGCTTTCATGGACAACAAAGGGATGATTTGCATATTTAGCAGCAATGCACAGTTACATAGTTATTTGGGTTGAAAAAAGACATCCATCCATCGAGTTTAACCAGAGAACAAAGTACAACTCCAGCCTGCTCCCTCACATATCCCTGCTGATCCAGAGGAAGGCACAACACCAGCCTGCACCCTCACATATCCCTGCTGATCCAGAGGAAGGTACAACACCAGCCTGCTCCCTCACATATCCCTGCTGATCCAGAGGAAGGCACAACACCAGCCTGCTCCTCACATATCCCTGCTGATCCAGAGGAAGGCACAACACCAGCCTGCACCCTCACATATCCCTGCTGATCCAGAGGAAGGCACAACACCAGCCTGCTCCCTCACATATCCCTGCTGATCCAGAGGAAGGTACAACACCAGCCTGCTCCCTCACATATCCCTGCTGATCCAGAGGAAGGCACAACACCACCCTACACCCTCACATATCCCTGCTGATCCAGAGGAAGGTACAACACCAGCCTGCACCCTCACGTATCCCTGCTGATCCAGAGGAAGGTACAGCACCAGCCTGCTCCCTCACATATCCCTGCTGATCCAGAGGAAGGTACAACACCAGCCTGCTCCCTCACATATCCCTGCTGATCCAGAGGAAGGCACAACACCAGCCTGCACCCTCACATATCCCTGCTGATCCAGAGGAAGGCACAACACCAGCCTGCTCCCTCACATATCCCTGCTGATCCAGAGGAAGGCACAACACCAGCCTGCACCCTCACATATCCCTGCTGATCCAGAGGAAGGCACAACACCAGCCTGCTCCCTCACATATCCCTGCTGATCCAGAGGAAGGCACAACACCACCCTACACCCTCACATATCCCTGCTGATCCAGAGGAAGGCACAACACCAGCCTGCACCCTCACATATCCCTGCTGATCCAGAGGAAGGCACAACACCAGCCTGCACCCTCACATATCCCTGCTGATCCAGAGGAAGGCACAACACCAGCCTGCTCCCTCACATATCCCTGCTGATCCAGAGGAAGGCACAACACCACCCTACACCCTCACATATCCCTGCTGATCCAGAGGAAGGCACAACACCAGCCTGCACCCTCACATATCCCTGCTGATCCAGAGGAAGGTACAACACCAGCCTGCTCCCTCACATATCCCTGCTGATCCAGAGGAAGGCACAACACCAGCCTGCACCCTCACACATCCCTGCTGATCCAGAGGAAGGCACAACACCAGCCTGCACCCTCACATATCCCTGCTGATCCAGAGGAAGGTACAGCACCAGCCTGCTCCCTCACATACCCCTGCTGATCCAGAGGAAGGCACAACACCAGCCTGCACCCTCCCATATCCCTGCTGATCCAGAGGAAGGCACAACACCAGCCTGCTCCCTCACGTATCCCTGCTGATCCAGAGGAAGGTACAGCACCAGCCTGCTCCCTCACATATCCCTGCTGATCCAGAGGAAGGTACAACACCAGCCTGCTCCCTCACATATCCCTGCTGATCCAGAGGAAGGCACAACACCAGCCTGCTCCCTCACATATCCCTGCTGATCCAGAGGACGGTACACCACCAGCCTGCTCCCTCACATATCCCTGCTGATCCACAGGAAGGCACAAACCAGCCTGCACCCTCACATATCCCTGCTGATCCAGAGGAAGGCACAACACCAGCCTGCACCCTCACATATCCTTGCTGATCCAGAGGAAGGCACAACACCAGCCTGCTCCCTCACATATCCCTGCTGATCCAGAGGAAGGCACAACACCACCCTACACCCTCACATATCCCTGCTGATCCAGAGGAAGGAACAACACCAGCCTGCACCCTCACGTATCCCTGCTGATCCAGAGGAAGGTACAGCACCAGCCTGCTCCCTCACATATCCCTGCTGATCCAGAGGAAGGCACAACACCAGCCTGCACCTTCACATATCCCTGCTGATCCAGAGGAAGGCACAACACCAGCCTGCACCCTCACATATCCCTGCTGATCCAGAGGAAGGCACAACTCCAGCCTGCACCCTCACGTATCCCTGCTGATCCAGAGGAAGGCACAACACCAGCCTGCTCCCTCACATATCCCTGCTGATCCAGAGGAAGGCACAACACCAGCCTGCTCCCTCACATATCCCTGCTGATCCAGAGGAAGGCACAACACCACCCTACACCCTCACATATCCCTGCTGATCCAGAGGAAGGTACAACACTAGCCTGCTCCCTCACATATCCCTGCTGATCCAGAGGAAGGTACAACACCAGCCTGCTCCCTCACATATCCCTGCTGATCCAGAGGAAGGCACAACACCACCCTACACCCTCACATATCCCTGCTGATCCAGAGGAAGGTACAACACCAGCCTGCACCCTCACGTATCCCTGCTAATCCAGAGGAAGGTACAGCACCAGCCTGCTCCCTCACATATCCCTGCTGATCCAGAGGAAGGTACAACACCAGCCTGCTCCCTCACATATCCCTGCTGATCCAGAGGAAGGCACAACACCAGCCTGCACCCTCACATATCCCTGCTGATCCAGAGGAAGGCACAACACCAGCCTGCTCCCTCACATATCCCTGCTGATCCAGAGGAAGGCACAACACCAGCCTGCACCCTCACATATCCCTGCTGATCCAGAGGAAGGCACAACACCAGCCTGCTCCCTCACATATCCCTGCTGATCCAGAGGAAGGCACAACACCACCCTACACCCTCACATATCCCTGCTGATCCAGAGGAAGGAACAACACCAGCCTGCACCCTCACGTATCCCTGCTGATCCAGAGGAAGGTACAGCACCAGCCTGCTCCCTCACATATCCCTGCTGATCCAGAGGAAGGCACAACACCAGCCTGCTCCCTCACATATCCCTGCTGATCCAGAGGAAGGCACAACACCAGCCTGCACCCTCACATATCCCTGCTGATCCAGAGGAAGGCACAACTCCAGCCTGCTCCCTCACATATCCCTGCTGATCCAGAGGAAGATAGTACACCAGCCTACACCCTCACATATCCCTGCTGATCCAGAGGAAGGCACAACACCAGCCTGCACCCTCACATATCCCTGCTGATCCAGAGGAAGGTACAGCACCAGCCTGCTCCCTCACATACCCCTGCTGATCCAGAGGAAGGCACAACACCAGCCTCCTCCCTCACATATCCCTGCTGATCCAGAGGAAGGCACAACACCAGCCTGCACCCTCACATATCCCTGCTGATCCAGAGGAAGGCACAACACCAGCCTGCTCCCTCACATATCCATGCTGATCCAGAGGAAGGCACAACACCGGCCTGCACCCTCACATATCCCTGCTGATCCAGAGGAAGGCACAACACCAGCCTGCTCCCTCACATATCCCTGCTGATCCAGAGGAAGGCACAACACCAGCCTGCACCCTCACATATCCCTGCTGATCCAGAGGAAGGCACAACTCCAGCCTGCACCCTCACATATCCCTGCTGATCCAGAGGAAGACACAACACCAGCCTGCTCCCTCACATATCCCTGCTGATCCAGAGGAAGGTACAACACCAGCCTGCACCCTCACATATCCCTGCTGATCCAGAGGAAGGCGAAAAACCCCCACCAGGCATGGTCCATTTAGCCCCAAAATGGGAAAAATTCCTTCCCGACTCCAGATGGCAATCAGATAAAATCCCTGGATCAACATCATTAGGCATTACCTAAGGCTAGGTTTCCACTTGTGCGTTTTGTGTCAGTTTTTCTGCTCAGAAAATTCGCATAGATTTTAAAACTAATGTTAGTCAATGCAGCTGTTTCCACTCTATGCGAATTTTCGTTAGCGTTCGTACGCGTGAAAAAATCTGAGGTCCTGTATCATTTTTTCGGACATCGCGTACGATTCGCGTACAATGCTTTGTATAGGCAATGCGAAATTCGCATTAGATCCATGGTTACAGGAAGTTGTCAGCAGTCATGACTAAGCTGTTACTAGGCAGATTATGCATATGTAACTAATGCGAATTTTCGCGTACGAAAATTCGCATAAAAACGCGTACACATTTACATGCGAATTTTCACCAATCAGAAAAATCTTATACGATTTTTTGCAGGCGAAAACGTAACGCTACAGTGGAAACGTACCCTAATAATTGTAGCCATGGATGTCTTTCAACGCAAGGCAAGCATCTAAGCCCCCTTTAAATACAGGTATAGAGTTTGCCATAACGACTTCCTGTGGCAATGCATTCCACATCTTAATCACTCTTACTGTAAAGAACCCTTTCCTAAATAAATGGCTAAAACGTTTTTCCTCCAAGCGCAGATCATGTCCTCTAGTCCTTTGTGAAGGATACATTGTGGGAGACATCGTATTCTCACTCCAACCTGAATAACCTGAATTCTGATGTAAGAAGGCAGATTTCTGTTGCACATCGGGTATTTTGCTGTGAAGTGTGATTGCATAGTAGAGGCTGGGAATCTCCGCAGTGTGGATATTCTTTTCCATCAATGAAACTCGCAGCCTGTAAAGAGTTAATCTGTCTTCTCCGGGCCTTTATCAATGCTCTGCCTCCTATAATGGGAGCTAGCAGAGTCCCCAGACCTGAATGAACTGGAAGCCTCTGATCTCATCTGTTTCCATTGAGTGAATGGAGAGGGGAGGAGGAGACCATTGTCCAGCTTCTCCATTCACAGCTCCCATCAATCCTCTTATCAATGGGAGAGCCTTTGTGCCAAACACACAAGCAGGGGGATTAGTTCAGTGCCCAGCAGGGGGCGCACATCCTGGCAGACCACTGGCATGCTGGGGAAGAGGGCATGCCCATGTGTTTCCTGAATGGCGGAGGCCAGAGAGCGGATATACCAACATCCTGTCTGATGCAGGAATACTCCACACGGTATTCTTAAAGAGGACCTGTAGTCACAATAATATAATGGATACAATTGCTTATTTGTTTTTTTTTTTATAAATATTCATTTATAAATTATTCAGTCAGTGTTTGCCTGGTGTAAAATCTTTCCTCAGTCTGATTTACATTCTGACATTTATCTCAGGTGGCGACATCTTTTGTCCTGTCAGGTGCAGCTCTGCAGAATGTTTGGCTACTGGGAGCTCTAAAGCCAGTAGAAAATATTTCTGTTCTCCCAGAATGCTCTGCGGGAAGAATTCCACATAGCTAATCAGCCTAGGCTAAGCATCACTGGCAGGGTGGAGTTACACACCAATATACAGCTATGTATAGATATAGGAAGTGTTTCTGGTGTTGAATCTAGGATATTTCATCTAAAAGTGGGTATCCTGAATAATTGACTGCATTCTATTATACTGTATATCACTACAGGGCCCCTTTATTGCATTCTACTATATGTCACTACAGGGCCCCTTTACTGCATTCTATTATATGTCACTACAGGGCCCCTTTATTGTATTCTACTATATGTCACTACAGGGCCTCTTTACTGCATTCTGCTATATGTCACTACAGGGCCTCTTTACTGCATTCTGCTGTATGTCACTACAGGGCCTCTTTACTGCATTCTGCTATATGTCACTACAGGGCCTCTGTACTGCGTTCTGCTATATGTCACTACAGGGCCTCTGTACTGCGTTCTGCTATATGTCACTACAGGGCCTCTTTACTGCATTGTACTATATGTCACTAAAGGGCCTCTTTACTGCATTCTGCTATATGTCACTACAGGGCCTCTTTACTGCATTCTGCTATATGTCATTACAGGGCCCCTTTCCTGCATTCTGCTATATGTCATTACAGGGCCTCTTTACTGCATTCTGCTGTATGTCACTACAGGACCTCTTTACTGCATCCTGCTATATGTCACTACAGGGCCTCTTTACTGCATTCTGCTATATGTCATTACAGGGCCTCTTTACTGCATTCTGCTATATGTCATTACAGGGCCTCTTTACTGTATTCTGCTATATGTCACTACAGGGCCTCTTTACTGCATTCTACTGCTCTTGTCAGTGGCGTAGCTAAGGAGCTCTGGGCCCTGGTGCAAGTTTTACATTGGCCCCCCCCCCCCCAAGCACTCTATACATAACAATTGATACGGCGCACCAAATCTGCCAATGGCAACTACAGTGTCAGAGGTACAAGAAGGGGATGGGGAACAGCTTGTTACTGATTACCCCCAAGCACTCTATACATAGCAATCCCTGCCAGTGGCAACTACAGTGTCAGAGGTGCAGGAAGGGGATGGGGAGCAGCTTGTTATTGATCAGTACTATTCAAAGGCCTCAATTCACTAAGCTTTATCAAACACTTTATCAAACGTTTGATAATTTACCTCATGGGTAAAATCTAGTTTTGAATTCGCTAAGGTGTTATAGATTTATTGAAGGTTTTATCGATAAAACATTCAATAAATCTATAACACCTTAGCGAATTCAAAACTAGATTTTACCCATGAGGTAAATTATCAAACGTTTGATAAAGTGTTTGATAAAGCTTCGTGAATTGATGCCAAAGTATCTTTAGAAGTGATTATTATGAGCACAGAACCAATAAAGAGCTAATACTGTAGTAGAGGGAGGGTCCTTGGGGCCCCTCTGGCTCAAGGGTCCCGATGTGGTCGCAACCTCTGCACCCCCTATTGCTACGCCCCTGGCTCTTGACAAATATCCCTAATCTATTAAATATTACAGTAAGGCCTTGTTTACATCTAAAATCGCAATCGCTGATGCCAGCGTTTTGCAATTTTGTGAGTGTTTTTTTAGCACCTCCCACGACTTACCTGCGTGTTAGCTTTTTTTTTTTTTTTTTTTTTTACAGCGCTTTTGCAGAGCGATTTGTTTTTTTCACTTCCTGACTCAAGTCAGGAAGTGAACTCTCTGACCCGGAAAAGCACGCAATGTATTTATTCTTAAAAGTGCTGGGGAAATCGCTATACAAAGCGATCTTTCAAGTGCTTTGCGATTTCCCAATACCTGCCATTGAGGCAAATCGCTCGAAAAATGCTACAGGCAGCGAGTTAGATAGGGCCAGGAGCCGGAGCCAGGCGTAGTGTGTATGGCCCGGGCATGATGGGGTAGCCGTCTCCCCTGGCAGGGATGGGGTTAAACGAAGGGGCGTGGGTGGGCTGGCTTGGGCGGTAGCCAGAGCGGACGGGGTTAGCAGGGAAGGGGGCGGGCCGCTAGTGCGGGGAGGAGAGCAAGTTCCCGGGCTAAGTAGGAAGTAAGGGGGCGGGCACTTTCACTGCACAGCGGTGGCGGCGCATGGCGGTGCATGGCGGAATCTGGAGCTGGGTCGTCCGCTATCCCCCCGACCGTTATGGAGGACGTGGAGCTGCTGGTGGCCAGGATCCGGGCGGAGGCGGAATCGAGAGGCCCGTCCTGGGTGAATGTGCAGCTGGCGGCCATGGGGACGAGCGCTCCAGCGGAGGTCGGGTCGGCCGTTGAGCCAGCCGCGGCGGCGGCACCCAGCGCTCCATGTGGGCAGTCAGGTGAGCGGCGTGTGTCCAGGCCGCCGGAGCGGCTCAGCCCTGAGCCCCCAAGAGGACCTCGCCGTCGTTCGGGGAGCCCCCCTAGGGACCCTCCGCCTCCCCCCGCAAAGCGCTTGTCTAAAACACGGGGGGTTGTCGGGAGGAATCCCACACAGCAGCAGAGGTCGTCAGGAGAGGGCACATCCAGTGCAGCCGGATCATCACAGCAGTTGCCAGGAGGTGATGCGGCCCTTAGTCCCCGCGCAGCGCGGCAGACTAAGCGGGCCCGACAAAAAGATTCACATTCCACGGGTGCCGCCCCTCCCCCCGCGGCGGCGACCCATCATGCTCGTGGTGGGAGCAAGAGCTCCACGGAGAAGAACAAGTCCAGAGGGTCGGGCAAGCAGAAGGGCCGGTCAGACGGTGCTCCACGAGGACAGCAGACACGACAAAGTCAGCAGAGCGGGGGCCACATGGCTGGAGGCGGCCTTGCTCACCAGGCTGATTCGACATCTGAGGAGGACGACAACACAGCGGGTGGATCTGGCGTGACGGCTGGCGGGGACATGCGTCCAGAGCAGCCAGGTGAGGCCAATTTAGCTGCTGTTAATGCTCTAGCCTCTTTGTTATTGGGAATTTGTGGGGGTAGACAAGGTGGGGCGGGTAGTTTCGCAGCGGCGGTGGGGCCGCAGGTGCCGCAGGTACAGTCGGCTCTTCCTGTGGCAGCGGGGTTGCCCGTGTCACCAGTGGGGGCGTGGGCATCTTCGCCTTCGCCGGCAGTTGCCTACACGGGTTTGGTGCCCTTGGCGTTGATGCCGCCTCAGGCACCAGGTGCAGCCACGCAAGGGGTGGTTCAGGTGGCTCCTCCGAGTGCACCTGTGCTGAGCGGTGTTCAGTCGGAGGTGGCGGTACAAACTGAAGGGTCGGGAGGTGAGCAGTCAGTAACTAGTGGGGCAGGTCAGGTGCGTTTGGCGGATGCATCTCACGCGGAGTTGTACGTTTGCTTCAATGGCCTTCTTGGTTCTCATTTGAAGCAGGAAGTAAAGGAACGGATCTGGAAGGGCGAGTATATAGAGATATTCTCGCTCCTTCAGTTGGAGAAATTTAATCTGGATAAAGGGAAGCCCGATGAGAAGAAGAGGGAGGAGGAAAGACGGTATAGGCTGATACCTCGCACTTTCCAGAATTGGTTTCAGGCTTTCTCAATACTGGCAAGTGTGACTGGAGAGAAGCAGCCCGAGCATTGCTCGGCTCTATTTGGGTACATGGATTCAATTGGGGAGGCGTATCGGTCGTATGGCGGGAATGCATGGTTGCGGTACGACGAACAGTTCCGGCAGACGAAAGCTGTGCGGTCGGAGGTTCGTTGGGACCACAAGGATATTACCTTGTGGATGCGATTGATGATTCCGTCTAGGGCCCCTCCGTCCTTTCCAGCGACAGCCGGCGGATCAGCCCCCGCTGCTCAGTCGGCTACTCGAGGAAAAGGGATTTGTTGGCAATACAACGACGGTTCCTGTCGTTTCGGGCAATCTTGCCGTTTTAAGCATGAGTGCTCCGGTTGCGGAGGCTCCCATGCGGCTTCCAACTGCTACAAACAGCGAAGGTCAAAATCGGGCGATTCTGGGCGTAAAAGGGACGACGCCGGTGAAAGGGGCAGAGATGGCGCCCTTTCTAAGCAGGTATCCTGAACGGGAAGCTGCTGGATTTTTGAAGGCGGGATTTGAGGAGGGTTTCCGGATCCCAAGCAGTTGTTCGTTGCGGTCGGAACCCCCTTTTAGGAATTTAAAATCTGCTAATGAGCTCCCGGGAGTCGTTGACGCCAAAATAGCTAAAGAAGTTGCGGCGGGTCGTTTGGCGGGTCCGTTTCGTTCTCGCCCGTTGGTTGATTTAATTGTATCACCGCTCGGTGTGGTACCTAAGAAAGAACCTGGGTCTTTCCGCTTAATCCATCACCTGTCTTTCCCTCGCGGGTTTTCTGTAAACGATGGGTTGTCAGAGGACAATACATCAGTGGTGTATACTTCTTTCGACGCGGCGTTGACTTGGGTTAGGCGGTTGGGGCGGGGAGCGTTTTTGGCCAAAACTGATATTGAATCAGCTTTTAGGTTATTGCCGGTTCACCCTTCTAGTTTTTATCTGTTGGGTTGTTTTTGGAGGGGGGAGTTTTTTGTAGATAGATGCTTGCCGATGGGGTGTTCTATTTCCTGCGCCTATTTTGAGAGGTTCAGCACCTTTCTGGAGTGGGTGGTGAAGGATATGTCGAATGTCCAATCAGTTATACACTATCTCGATGATTTTTTGTTTATGGGCACGGCGGATTCTCCAGACTGTGCTTATGCGTTAGCTACCATGCGGCATGTCTGCGAGCGTTTTGGGGTGCCACTTGCGGAGGATAAGACAGAGGGTCCCGTTACTTCGTTGAAATTTTTGGGTATTACCATAGACACTGTGGCTATGGAATGCAGTCTGCCAGACGACAAGGTGGAGAACCTGAGGGAATCTATTTTGTCGGCCATCAAGGGGAAGAAAATGACCCTGAGGGAAGTTCAGTCTCTCTTGGGCAAGTTAAATTTTGCCTGCCGAATTATGCCCATGGGGCGCATATTTTGCAGGCGTCTGGCAATGGTTACCGCAGGGGTATCAGCGCCACATCACCGCCTTCGGCTGACCGCGGATCTGAAAGCGGATTTGCGGGTGTGGTTGATTTTCTTAGCAGAATTCAATTGCAAGTCTCTCTGGATGCAGGAGGTGGTTAGTAATGCGGAATTGGAGTTGTTTACGGACGCGGCGGGCTCTTTGGGTTTTGGTGCCTTTTTTGCAGGGCAATGGTGCGCGGTTCCGTGGGACGAGTCCTGGGTGGAGGCGGGTTTTACTTCCAACCTGGTGTTGTTGGAGTTATTCCCCATAGTGGTGGCAGTCCGGATTTGGGGTCCACAGTTGGCCAACAGGCGGGTCAGGATCCATTGTGATAATATGGGGGTGGTCGGGGCGATCAACAGCTGTTCGGCGTCCTCTCCCCCGGTTATAAGCTTGATGCGACAATTGGTTTTGGACTGTTTGCGTTTTAATATTTATTTGTTTGCTGTGCATATACCTGGGATCGACAATGTCATTGCTGACGCGCTTTCTCGATTCCAGTGGGACAGATTCCGGGCGGCGGCTCCCACGGCGGAAGAGCGTGGGGTTCCTTGCCCATCCACGATGTGGAGGATTCCTTTCGGGTCGTGTCCTGTATGATCGGGAGATCATTGTCGGGGTCATCATTAGCAGCGTACACGGTGGTGTGGAACTCGTGGGACGCTTTGATGACGCAAGTAGGAGGTTGTGCTTCGGACGAGGAGCGGTTATGCTTGCTGTTGTATTTCCTGGGGTCGAATTTCGCAGATGGTATTTCAGCTTCTGCAGTGGCAAAAAAGTTATCCGCATTGGCCTTTTGGTTTAAAGTCAGGGGGCTGGTAGATGTCACAAAAGATTTTCGTGTTAGGCAGGCCCTTAGAGGATACCGGGTGGGAGCGGTTCGCAGGGAGTCAAGGCGCCCGGTTACTTTTGAGCTGCTAGGCAGGCTGGCAGCGGCGCTGCCTGGTTTGTGCTCTTCGAGTTACGAGTGTGGCCTATTCAGGGCCGCATTTGTGTTGGCCTTCTTCGGGGCCTTTAGAATAGGCGAATTGGTAAGCCGCAACAAAGCGGGAGTGGGTGGCATCCTCGCGGAACACGTCACGGTTTTTGGCGATACGGTTATTATTTACTTACCTCGTTCAAAGACTGACCAGGCGGGCAAGGGAAGAGCCATTACCCTTTTTCAAATTGGGGGGTCATTGTGCCCTCATTTTAATGTGCAGTGGTTGGTGGCAGCCCGCCCACCACGCTCGCCGGTTTTTCTAGTTCACCTGGATGGTACTCCTTTGTCCAGGTTCCAGTTCGTTTCAATATTTCGTAAGTGCTTAGGTCTCCTTGGGCTCCCTTGCAGCGAGTTTGCCTCCCACTCTTTTCGAATTGGGGCGGCTACGGAGGCGTCACGCTGGGGTTTGAGTGAGGGGGTGATCAAGCAGATTGGTCGTTGGGAATCGTTACGTTATAAGTCCTATATCAGACCTCATTTAGTGTAAGTTTCGGGGGGGTTGGGGATAATTGGGGCAATTGCTCTCAGTTTTGTTCTCTTGTTGCAGGTCCGCCGGTTGTCGTTTGGATTGTGGGGCACTCCTATGTTAGCAGGGGTGCCAGGAGGGCGGATGTTAGGCCCGAAGGTCGCCAGCTTGGTTTCCCTAGGAAACAGGTGCGTATCCGCTGGATAGGTTTACCTGGGTTGGTTTGGCCTAACCTGTTGCCGGAGCTGCATAAGCTGGCACGATTGGACAGAGCCCCTGACATCCTCATACTGCATGCCGGGGGGAATGATTTAGCTGCTAGATCGACCAGAATCATCATCAAAGAAATAAAATTTGATTTTTTGCGGGTTCGGTCTCTGTTCCCGGAAACGATCGTAGTGTGGTCGGATATGGTGGCGCGGGAGTATTGGAGGCTAGCAAACTCGGTCCACAAAGTCAACAAGGCGAGGATAAAGCTTAATAAGGAAGTAGCGAGGTTTTTTATTCGGAATGGGGGATTGGCCATCAGGCACTTGGAATTGGAAGAGGACATTGGACTGTTTCTACGTCGGGATGGTGTGCACCTGAACGATGTTGGGATGGACTTGTGGGCCCTGGGTATTGAGGATGGTATACAAAGAGCTCTGAGGTTGGGGGCCTCAAGGGCATAAGGGGTCATGCCCTTTCGTAGTGGAGGGGTAAAAAGGGGCTCCGGAGGTCGGTTTCTGGTGGTAGATTTGTCGCGGGACAAATCCGGTGGCTTGAAGTGAACAACGAGAGAGACGACTTCGGGGCATGCAGCTGTCCCCGAGCCGAGTTGTGCGGCTGGGGGCCGGTACAAGGCTGCATGTCACACGGGTGTTTTCGTATCCTGCATTCGGTACCTCCGGACCCCTGTACCCCAGCTCTTTGTGTATCCTGTTTTGGTTATTGTTATCTATGATTGTTTTGGATGGTTGTTAATTGGCTAAATAAAGATGGGGCTGCTATGGCCTTAAATTAATCCAATGCCAGGTAGCCGTGTGCATTCATTTATTAGGTTAAGTGTGGTAAGTGGGATGGTTGCGGGGTGGATGGGGGGTAAGGGGAGGTAGGCTCTACCATTATCAGGTGAGCGGATCGGAATCGAACCGCTCAGATGTGAACACTCTCATAGGGATTCATTGCTCAAGAGCTTTTAGGGCGATTCTGAAATTCGCTGGCGCTTAAAAAAAACCAAAAGCGCCCTTAGTGTGAACAATCCCTAAATATTCCTCTTTCATCATTTCTGAACATTTTTGGGGCAGACTATCAAACCCCTTGTCGGCTTTTTAGTATTTTGTTTAGTAGTTTGTTTTAACCTGTTATTTGAAAATGGATCAACCTGTGACTTGATAATTGATTCTTTCAACGATTGATTATTTCATAGATCAGATCTGAAGAAAGTTGCAGGTTCCTTGCTACCATACATAACGCGCTAAGATTGTTTTACTGTCCTCTAGACAGGTTCACTTTAACACTGACAGAGAGACGGGTGTAATGTTATAACCAGCGTTCTATAAATAAAAGATGAGAAGGGGGGATGTTATATGTGGTGAACTCGCACGTTCTCCCGTGTCACACGTTCCTGCAGAGATCGCACACAATGCGGGTCACACCAAAACCTCCGAAGTGATAGCAACATGTCCCTCCTCCCCACCTGCCTGCCAATATATATGGGGGGGCGGGGGTCCCCCTCCCTGCGCTGTACATGTGTGATTCCATAGATAGTTTCATCGCAGATCTCTCTCCAAACCCACCGCAGGAGTATAACTATAATCAGAGCAATAGTGTTGAGCTGCAATATGCGCCAGTCATTTTTGCTGAATAAATGCTATTTTGAATTGGCACGTGCACACACATAACATCTGCACACGCATAACACACACACACACACCACCACCACCACATACACACACACAAACACATTTACACACACACACACACACGCACGCGCACACACACACACGCACACCACCACATACACACCACACACACGCACGCACGCACACATACACACACACAGACACACACACACCACCACATACACACCACACACACACACCACATATACACACACACACACCACATATACACACACACATACCACACATACATATACACACACATACATACACACACACGCACACACACAACACCACATACACACACCACACACACACACACACACACTGTACACACACACACACACAACACACACACACACACACACACACACACACACACACACACACACACACACACACACACACACACACACACACACACACACACACACTATACACACACACACACTATACACACACACACACTATACACACACACACACACACACACACACACACACACACACACACACACACACACTATACACACACACACACACCACACACACACACACACCACACAAACGCACACTATATTGTAAACATGAATGACACATGGACACACATAACACTTGCACACGCATAACACACACACACATATAATATACATACGCTCATACATACATACTGTACCGATATCAAAATACTTTTCTTTTATTATTGTGTTTGTGGAGTGTCTGTATAGCGGTTGCCCGATGTCACTAACATGGCAATTCTTAATGGCACCCTAGCAGCCCCAATCACACTGTTTCCACCGGTACCCCCCCGCCGATGGGAAGTCGCCATGTCCCACTCATCATTTCCGCAAGCCTGAAGGCTAGCGATGCATCTGTACAGCCACCGACCCCACATTGTCTCTTGAAGGATCATTTCCCTATTCCTCCTGGGCAACAATTGTTGCATGTGTGTACTTAACTTTACTGCATTAAAGGACAATTGAAGCAAGAGGAATATGGTGGCTGCCATATGTATTACCTTTTAAACAATACCTGTTACCTGGCAGTCCTGCTGATTGATTTGGCTGCAGTAGTGTCTGAATCACACCAGAAACAAGCATGCAGCTAATCTTGACAGATCTGACAATGATGTCAGAAACATCTGATCTGCTGCATGCTTGTTCAGGGGCTGTGGCTGAAAGTATTAGAGGCAGAGGATCAGCAGGATAGCCAGGTAACTGGTATTGCTTTAAAGGTAATAAATATGGCGGCCTCCATATCCCTCTCACTTCAGTTGTCCTTTAAGTGTGTGTATATATGTTATGTATGTATTTTATATGTGTGTAATACTGTATTATGTTATATGTGTGTTATATGCCTGTTTTCTATGTCTGTGTGTAAGTTCCCTGAACGTATGCGGCCTTCGGCTGCCCTGCTGCATGTGTGTGTGTGTGTGTGTATGCATGTGTGTGTATGGTGTGTGTGTGTGTATGCGTGTGTGTGTATGGTGTGTGTGTGTGTGTATACTGTGTGTGTGTGTGTGTGTGTGTATACTGTGTGTGTGTGTGTGTGTGTGTGTGCATGGTGTGTGTGTGTGTGTGTGTGTGTGTGTACACGTGTGTATATACAGTGTGTGTGTGTGTGTGTGTGTGTGTGTATGGTGTGTGTGCATGGTGTGTGTGTGTGTGTGGTGTGTGTGTGTATGTGTATGTGTGTATACTGTGTGTGTGTGTGTGTGTACAGTGTGTGTGTGTGTGTGTGTGTGTGTGTGTGTGTGTGTGTATACTGTGTGTGTGTGTGTGTGTGTGTGTGTGTGCATGGTGTGTGTGTGTGTGTGTGTGTGTACACGTGTGTATATACAGTGTGTGTGTGTGTGTGTGTGTGTGTGTATGGTGCGTGTGCATGGTGTGTGTGTGTGTGTGTGTGTGGTGTGTGTGTGTATGTGTATGTGTGTATACTGTGTGTGTATGCATGTGTGTGTATGGTGTGTGTGTGTGTGTATGCATGTGTGTGTATGGTGTGTGTGTGTGTGTGTGTGTGTGTGTATAGTGTGTGTGTGTGTGTGTGTGTGTGTGTGTGTGTGTGTGTGTATACTGTGTGTGTGTGTGTGTGTGTGTGTGTGTGTGTGTGTGTGTGTGTGTGTGTGTGTGCATGGTGTGTGTGTGTGTGTGTGTGTGTGTACACGTGTGTATATACAGTGTGTGTGTGTGTGTGTGTGTGTGTGTGTGTGTGTGTGTGTGTGTGTGGTGTGTGTGTGTGTGTATGTGTATGTGTGTATACTGTGTGTGTGTGTGTGTACAGTGTGTGTGTGTGTGTGTGTGTGTGTGTGTGTGTGTGTGTGTGTGTGTGTGTATACTGTGTGTGTGTGTGTGTGTGTGTGTGTGTGTGTGTGTGTGTGTGCATGGTGTGTGTGTGTGTGTGTGTGTGTGTGTACACGTGTGTATATACAGTGTGTGTGTGTGTGTGTGTGTGTATGGTGTGTGTGCATGGTGTGTGTGTGTGTGTGGTGTGTGTGTGTATGTGTGTGTGGTGTGTGTGTGTGTGTGTACAGTGTGTGTGTGTGTACAGTGTGTGTGTGTGTGTGTGTGTGTGTATACACTGTGTGTGTGTGTGTGTGTGTGTACAGTGTGTGTGTGTGTGTGTGTACAGTGTGTGTGTGTGGTGTGTGTGTGTGTGTGTGTTTATACTGTGTGTGTGTGTGTGTGTGTGTGTGTGTGTGTGTGTGTGTGTGTGTGTGTGTGTGTGCAGTGTGTGTGTGTGTGTGTGTGTGTGTGTGTGTGTGTGTGTGTGTGTGTGTGTGTACAGTGTGTGTGTGTGGTGTGTGTGTGTGTGTGTGTGTGTGTGTCTGTGTGTGTGTGTGTGTGTGTATGTATGTGTGTGTGTCTGTGTCTGTGTGTGTGTGTCTGTGTGTGGGTCTGTGTATACCTGTTTTCTATGTGTATGTGTGTAAGTTCCCTGAACATATGCTGCCTTCGGCTGCCCTGCTGCGTTTGTGTGCGTGTCTGTGTGTGTGCGTGTCTGTGTGTGTGTGTGTGTGTGTGTGTGTATGTACACAGTGTGTGTGTGTGTGTGTGTGTGTGTGTGTGTATATATACAGTGTGTGTGTCTGTGTGTGTGTGTGTGCGCGCGTATACCTGTTTTCTATGTGTATGTGTGTAAGTTCCCTGAACGTACGCTGCCTTCGGCTGCCCTGCTGCGTGTGTCCTGCCATGTCCCCGGTATTATTGCGGCCCTGGATTGCCCGCAGTGTGATAAAGCCGTGATATGCAGCCGCCAGGAGGAATATACAAGCATGTGTTCATAAACTGGCGATTCTGACTGAATACAACACTGCTGGGACTGTCTATAAAAATTCATTGTACAGAGCAGAGTGTGTAAAACCGCATAACACTCTGCTGCTGTTACACTCCTGTCAGATGATTCCTCTCCGCCTGCTGCCATCTGTGGACCTGTGAGTGGGGATGCTCGGAAGATGTCTACACTATGTAAATACTAAATAATAATAATATAAAAATTTAGATTTTGGTGCGTTTTTGCAAAATATGGATTGTGTTTTGATCATGTTTATGTTTTTGGCTGCCAGAGGTGTTGCTAGCCCCAGAGATCAGTGTCACATGCCACTGATCTACTCTGTGGTGCTCAGGATGTCCCTCAGGCAGCGGCCGGGCAGCAGAACTCGCCTTTGGCGGCTTGGTCTCCAGATTCTGCAGACATCTTCTCTTTTGGGCTTCTCCCCCTAGTGTAAAATCACAAATAAATCAGACGCTAGAACTCCTAGCATCTGATTGTCACTGCCTATTTATGTGATTTGCTGCATTTTTTTGTATATTAATGAAGAGGGGGCTTCATCCAACATTTTGCTGGGCAGGCATACTTACAGCGCTGTTAAGTTCATGTAAATTTGGCTCCACCCATCACCACACCCACATTCTGGTGCATGGCCACACCCATTTTTTGGCTAGAGTGCTCCAAAGTGCCCCAGATCTTTTAGGATCCTAGCAGAAGCTGCTAGCTGCAGAAGAATGCATGTTTGAATGAAATTATTGGCTGTAAAAGTGTCATGTTCCAGCTTTTACGACGGAGTGTTTTTCTCCTCAGATGCTGTCACACTTAAAGGGAACCTAAACTGAGGAGGATATGGATTTTTCCTTTTAAAATAATACCAGTTGCCTGACTCTCCTGCTGATCCTGTGTCTCTAATACTTTTAGCCACAGCCCCTGAACAAGCATGCAGATCAGGTTCTCTGACTGAAGTCAGACTGGATTAGCTGCATGCTTGTTTCAGATGTGTGATTGAGCCATTACTGCAGCCAACCCAATACCAACTGGTATTGTTTAAAAGGAAACATCCATATCCATCTCAGTTAAAGGGGAACTGAAGAGAGAGGTATATGGAGGCTGTCCTGTTTATTTCCTTTTAATCAATACCAGTTGCCTGGCAGCCCTGCCGATCCTCTGCCTCTAATACTATTAGCCATAGCCCCTGAACAAGCATGCAGCAGATCAGGTGTTTCAGTGGTTCAGACTTTAAAGTCAGATCTGACAAGACTAGCTGCATGCTTGTTTCTGGTTTTATTCAGATACCACTGCAGAGAAATAGACCAGCAGAGCTGCCAGGCAACTGGTATTGATTAAAAGGAAATAAACATGACAGCCTCCATATACCTCTCTCTTCAGTTCCCCTTTAAGGTTTCTTTTAAGGCAGCAGAGCCGGAACAAGGTCCTCCAGCACCAAGGCTGAGACACCAAAGTGCGCCCCTCCATCCCACCCCCCTCCCCCAGCCGGCACACACTGATAACTATTAGAGTAAGAGCTGCCCCAGGGCCCCCAACCCCCCCCCCCCCAACACCTTAAAGGAGAACTATAGTGATCTGTCAAAATTGTCAGAAAAACCTGATCTGCTGAATGCTTGTTCAGGGTCTACAGTATGGCTGAAAGTATTCGAGGCAGAGGATCAGCAGGACAGCCAGGTAACTGGTATTGCTTAAATGGGAAGAAATATGGCAGCCTCCGTACACCTCTCTCTACAGTTCTCCTTTAACCTCTAGTTATCTGGCTTGCAGTCACTGCCATGTATCCCCTTTTCTTAAACTAACCGCCACCCCCCCCCCCCCGGGGGTGCCTAACCCTAACCATTACCCCTGGTGGTGCCTAATCCTTACTACTCCTCCTGGTGTTGCCTATCCCTAGCGACTCCCTCTGCAGAGACACCCTTCCACACATAGAAACGATAATATCTTTGATAACAAAACTCTGTACATACAAACAAAATAATATTATAAAAACTATAACATTGCAAGCTTCTAAAACGATAACATACTTCAAAAACTTTAATGTTCTAATGTTGTTAACGATATTTATCATGGCGCCCTTTTTTCTGCTTTTTTTGCCTATGGCGGCCCCCTTTTTTGTCCACCCTCAGCCAGCGCACGTTTTAGGCATTTGGTGTTTGTGTGGGGGTCTTTATAGGCACGGGGTGTGTGTGTGTGTTAGAGATAAGAGATATTACATTAAGTATTAGGTGGGAGAGAGTTCTTTTTAGGCACTAACAGAGGAGGGGGGGGGGGGGGGGGGTATTTAGACACTTGAGGGTTAGGCATAAGTTGAGGAGGTTCTTTTTATAAACCTGGAAGGGCCAGGCATTACATGGGGTTCTTTTAGGCACTTACAGGAAGAGTTAGGGTTAGGTGTTAGGTGGTGGGTTTTTTTATGCACTGGGGGGAGGAAGGTGGGTTTCCAGGAAGAATGGTTGCTGGGTGGTGCCTACTAAAATGTTTTTTTTATTTTATCTATATTTTATTAGTAGCGGCACCTCCCGGCGCCCAACTTGTGCTGCAATATGTACTCGAAGTTAAGCGTATTGCAACTGTAGATGATAAACTTCAGGCAGGAATGCCAGCCTGGGATGTGTGATTGACAGCCGCTGTCGCTGTGTCTCCGCCCGCCTCTCATCTCGCCGCGTTTGAGCGTCGCCAGACTCGTAGAATCCCCCTCATTATAATCGGCTTGTATTTGCTTGTTGTTTTCCTGACACAATTGTACTTGTCACCAGAGTAAATTCCCGGCAGATATTTAACCCTCCTTGTGGTGAGAAGGGAACGCTCGGGCTCCCGCCGCCGGTGTTTGAAGGATCATTATTTTCTCTGCCGTGCCAGTGAGGCTTGTAGGAGCGCGAGGGGCTTCTGCTCTGCGCCGGTGGGAGGTGGAGGATCGCTAATTGGAAATATTGTTCTCATTAGTGGTAGGATCCTGGCTCCAATGTCTCTCTCACCCTGATCAGCGGGGTGTCCGGAGACACAAGAATCGCCCCGCCGCCTGATAAACGCTTCACACTAATGCTGCCATCAAAATTCCCCTTTTTCTATAACTTGACTGGTTTGCTAATACACTCTCCAAAAAGACCAGTTATAGCTGCAGATATTAGGCTTGATTCACTAACCGGCGCTAAGCCGGTTAGTGTGCTTTATCTGAGGTTAGTGTGCCTTATCTGAGGTTAGTGTGCCTTATCTGAGTTAGCGTGCCTTATCTGAGGTTAGCGTGCCTTATCTGAGGTTAGCGTGCCTTATCTGAGGTTAGTGTGCCTTATCTGAGTTAGCGTGCCTTATCTGAGGTTAGCGTGCCTTATCTGAGGTTAGCGTGCCTTATCTGAGGTTAGTGTGCCTTATCTGAGGTTAGTGTGCCTTATCTGAGGTTAGTGTGCCTTATCTGAGGTGAGTGTGCCTTATCTAAGGTTATCGTGCCTTATCTGAGTTAGCGTGTCTTATCTGAGGTAGTGTGCCTTATCTGAGGTTAGTGTGCCTTATCTGAGGTTAGCGTGCCTTATCTGAGTTAGCGTGCCTTATCTGAGTTAGCGTGCCTTATCTGAGGTTAGTGTGCCTCATCTGAGGTAGTGTGCCTTATCTGAGGTTAGTTTGCCTTATCTGAGTTAGCGTGCCTTATCTGAGTTAGCGTGCCTTATCTGAGTTAGCGTGCCTTATCTGAGTTAGCGTGCCTTATCTGAGGTTAGTGTGCCTTATCTGAGGTTAGTGTGCCTTATTTGAGGTAGTGTGCTTTATCTGAGGTAGTGTGCTTTATCAGAGGTTAGTTTGCCTTATCTGAGGTTAGCGTGCCTTATCTGAGGTTAGTGTGCCTCATCTGAGGTAGTGTGCCTTATCTGAGGTTAGTGTGCCTTATCTGAGGTTAGTGCCTCATCTGAGTTAGTGTGCCTTATCTGAGGTTAGTGTACCTTATCTGAGGTTAGTGTGCCTTATCTGAGGTTAGTGTGCCTTATCTAAGGTTAGTGTGCCTTATCTAAGGTTAGTGTGCCTTATCTGAGTTAGCGTGCCTTATCTGAGGTAGCGTGCCTTATCTGAGGTTAGTGTGCCTTATCTGAGGTTAGTGTGCCTTATCTGAGGTTAGTGTGCCTTATCTGAGGTTTGTTTGCCTTATCTGAGTTAGCGTGCCTTATCTGAGTTAGCGTGCCTTATCTGAGTTAGCGTGCCTTATCTGAGGTTAGTGTGCCTTATCTGAGGTTAGTGTGCCTTATCTGAGGTTAGTGTGCCTTATTTGAGGTAGTGTGCTTTATCTGAGGTAGTGTGCTTTATCTGAGGTTAGTGTGCCTTATCTGAGGTTAGTGTGCCTTATCTGAGTTAGTGTGCCTTATCTGAGGTTAGTGTGCCTTATCTGAGTTAGTGTGCCTTATCTGAGGTTAGTGTGCCTTATCTGAGGTTAGTTTGCCTTATCTGAGTTAGCGTGCCTTATCTGAGTTAGCGTGCCTTATCTGAGGTTAGTGTGCCTTATCTGAGGTTAGTGTGCCTTATCTGAGGTTAGTGTGCCTTATTTGAGGTAGTGTGCTTTATCTGAGGTAGTGTGCTTTATCTGAGGTTAGTGTGCCTTATCTGAGGTTAGTGTGCCTTATCTGAGTTAGTGTGCCTTATCTGAGTTAGTGTGCCTTATCTGAGGTTAGTGTGCCTTATCTGAGGTAGTGTGCCTTATCTGAGGTTAGTGTGCCTTATCTGAGGTTAGTGTGCCTTATCTGAGGTTAGTGTGCCTTATCTGAGGTTAGTGTGCCATATCTGAGGTTAGTGTGCCTTATCTGAGTTAGCGTGCCTTATCTGAGATAGCGTGCCTTATCTGAGGTTAGTGTGCCTTATCTGAGGTTAGTGTGCCTTATCTGGGGTTAGTGTGCCTTATCTGAGGTTAGTGTGCCTTATCTGAGGTTAGTGTGCCTTATCTGAAGTTAGTGTGCCTTATCTGAGGTAGTGTGCCTTATCTAAGGTAGTGTGCCTTATCTGAGGTAGTGTGCTTTATCTGAGGTTAAAATGTATGGGAGAGCTGGCAGGCACTCGGAGTTGTGAAGCCAAAGATCAGAAACAAGTACCCAGTACACTATGTGCTCACTAGCAAAGAAGAGGATTCTGCAGCAGTCAAAAACATGAGGAAAAAGTCTGGCACTATAGTGTTTAATGTACAAAAATGATGTCACATCAAGTGAATATAAAGTGCATCGGCAATGCTTAATGGACAAAGTTTGATCATGCAGTAAAAAACACACATACCGGCATGGTATCTTCGTACTCACTGGGTACAGGTGGGAGGCAGCGGTGGTGGGTGCCAAAGGGTGCACGGCCTAATGACCGTTTCGCATGGCTTGCGCCAGGCTTTCTCAAAGGTGAAGTGTGCAACCACACTATCTGAGGTTAGTGTGCCTTATCTAAAGTTAGTGTGCCTTATCTGAGTTAGTGTGCCTTATCTGAGTTAGTGTGCCTTATCTGAGTTAGTGTGCCTTATCTGAGGTTAGCGTGCCTTATCTGAGGTTAGCGTACCTTATCTGAGGTTAGTGTGCTTTATCTGAGTTAGTGTGCCTTATCTGAGGTTAGTGTGCCTTATCTGAAGTTAGTGTGCCTTATCTGAGGTTAGTGTGCCTTATCTTATCTGAGGTTAGTGTGCTTTATCTTATCTGAGGTTAGTGTGCCTTATCTGAGTTAGTGTGCCTTATCTGAGTTAGTGTGCCTTATCTGAGGTTAGTGTGCCTTATCTGAGGTTAGTGTGCCTTATCTGAGGTTAGTGTGCCTTATCTGAGGTTAGTGTGCCTTATCTGAGGTTAGTGTGCCTTATCTGAGTTAGTGTGCCTTATTTGAGGTAAGTGTGCCTTATCTGAGGTTAGTGTGCCTTATCTGAGGTTAGTGTGCCTTATCTGAGGTTAGTGTGCCTTATCTGAGGTTAGTGTGCCTTATCTGAGGTTAGTGTGCCTTATCTTATCTGAGGTTAGTGTGCCTTATCTGAGGTTAGTGTGCCTTATCTGAGGTTAGTGTGCCTTATCTGAGTTAGTGTGCCTTATCTGAGGTTAGTGTGCCTTATCTGAGGTTAGTGTGCCTTATCTTATCTGAGGTTAGTGTGCCTTATCTTATCTGAGGTTAGTGTGCCTTATCTGAGTTAGTGTGCCTTATCTGAGGTAGTTTGCCTTATCTGAGGTTAGTGTGCCTTATCTGAGGTAGTTTGCCTTATCTGAGGTTAGTGTGCCTTATCTGAGTTAGCGTGCCTTATCTGAGGTTAGTGTGCCTTATCTTATCTGAGGTTAGTGTGCTTTATCTTATCTGAGGTTAGTGTGCCTTATCTGAGGTTAGCGTGCCTTATCTGAGGTAGTGTGCCTTATCTGAGGTTAGCGTGCCTTATCTGAGGTTAGTGTGCCTTATCTGAGGTTAGTGTGCCTTATCTGAGGTTAGTGTGCCTTATCTGAGGTTAGTGTGCCTTATCTGAGTTAGTGTGCCTTATCTGAGGTTAGTGTGCCTTATCTGAGGTTAGTGTGCCTTATCTGAGGTTAGTGTGCCTTATCTGAGGTAGTGTGCCTTATCTGAGGCTAGCGTGCCTTATCTGAGGTTAGTGTGCCTTATCTGAGGTTAGTGTGCCTTATCTGAGGTTAGTGTGCCTTATCTGAGGTTAGTGTGCCTTATCTGAGGTAGTGTGCCTTATCTGAGGTTAGCGTGCCTTATCTGAGGTTAGCGTGCCTTATCTGAGGTAGTGTGCCTTATCTGAGGTTAGCGTGCCTTATCTGAGGTTAGTGTGCCTTATCTGAGGTTAGTGTGCCTTATCTGAGGTTAGTGTGCCTTATCTGAGGTTAGTGTGCCTTATCTGAGGTTAGTGTGCCTTATCTGAGGCTAGTGTGCCTTATCTGAGGTTAGTGTGCCTTATCTGAGGTTAGTGTGCCTTATCTGAACTTAGTGCTCCTTAAGTAGCTTTGTGCACACTAAAAGATGCACAAAGCTACATCGCGCGCTGCACGGTAACATCGCAGCCGCTATACTGTACATGATGTGACCTAAATAGCGCATCAGTGCACCATTATCATAGCATCCTATGTGACCTTATGGTCTCATCATACACAGTATAGCGGGTGCGACATTATCATCGCACCGCGCGCAAAGATCGACACATTACGCTGTGCGCGATGTAGCTTTGTGCATCTTTTAGTGTGCACAAAGCTACTTAAAGAGAAACTCCAACCTAGAATTGAACTTTATCCCAATCAGTAGCTGATACCCCCTTTTACATGAGAAATATAATGATTTTCACAAACAGACCATCAGGGGGCGCTGTATGATTGATTTTGTGCTGAAACCCCTCCCACAAGAAGCTCTGAGTACCGCAGTACTCTGGGCAAACTGCCACAATGTAACAATGTTCACAGACAGGAAATGGCTGTTTACAGCTGTCTCTAACAGCCAGAACAGCTAGGAGCAGCTTACATAACCTGCCCACAGTAAAAATGTCACCATGTAATAAATGTCAGAATGTAAATCGGGGAAAGGAAAGATTTTACAATGAGCAAACACTGACTAAGTCATTTATCCATAATTATGGTAAAAAATGAAGCACTTTTTTTACTACATTATTTTCACTGGAGTTCCTCTTTAAGGGGCACTAAGTTCAGATAAGGCACACTAACCTCAGATAAGGCACACTAACCTCAGATAAGGCACACTACCTCAGATAAGGCACACTAACCTCAGATAAGGCACACTACCTCAGATAAGGCACACTAACCTCAGATAAGGTTAGCCTTGTAGTTTGTGCCCACTAAGTGATAAGGCACACTAACCGGTTTGAATCAAGGCCATTGTGTATTGTTTTATGACTTCTCACTGATTCATGCTGTGCAGTCACATGACACACATCACACCCCTATTACTCCTCACATTCCCCGCTCCATACTGTGCAGTCACATGACACACATCACACCCCTATTACTCCTTGCATTCCCCCACTCCATACTGTGCAGTCACATGACACACATCACACCCCTATTACTCCTCACATTCCCCGCTCCATACTGTGCAGTCACATGACACACATCACACCCCTATTACTCCTTGCATTCCCCCACTCCATACTGTGCAGTCACATGACACACATCACACCCCTATTACTCCTTGCATTCCCCCACTCCATACTGCGCAGTCACATGACACACATCACACCCCTATTACTCCTTGCATTCCCCCACTCCATACTGTGCAGTCACATGACACATCACACCCCTATTACTCCTCACATTCCCCGCTCCATACTGTGCAGTCACATGACACACATCACACCCCTATTACTCCTTGCATTCCCCCACTCCATACTGTGCAGTCACATGACACACATCACACCCCTATTACTCCTTGCATTCCCCCACTCCATACTGCGCAGTCACATGACACACATCACACCCCTATTACTCCTCTCAGTCCTCGCTCCATACAGTGCAGTCACATGACACATAACACCCCTATTACTCCTTGCATTCTCCCACTCCATACTGTGCAGTCACATGACACACATCACACCCCTATTACTTCTCCCATTCCCAGCTCCATACTGTGCAGCCACATGACACACATCACACCCCTATTACTCCTCACATTCCCCCGCTCCATACTGTGCAGTCACATGACACACATTACACCCCTATTACTTCTCACATTCCCCGCTCCATACTGTGCAGTCACATGACACACATCACACCCCTATTACTCCTCACATTCCCCCGGTCCATACTGTGCAGTCACATGACACATCACACCCCTATTACTCCTCACATCCCCTGCTCCATGCAGTGCAGTCACATGACACACATCACACCCATATTACTACTCACATTCCTCGCTCCATACTGTGCAGTCACATGACACACATCACACCCCTATTACTTCTCACATTCCCCGCTCCATACTGTGCAGTCACATGACACACATCACACCCCTATTACTCCTCACATTCCCCGCTCCATACTGTGCAGTCACATGACACACATCACACCCCTATTACTCCTCACATTCCCCGCTCCATACTGTGCAGTCACATGACACACATCACACCCCTATTACTTCTCACATTCCCTGCTCCATACTGTGCAGTCACCTGACACACATCACACCCCTATTACTCCTCACATTCCCCGGTCCATACTGTGCAGTCACATGACATACATCACACCCCTATTACTCCTCACATTCCCCTCTCCATACTGTGCAGTCACATGACACACATCACACCCCTATTACTTCTCACATTCCCTGCCCATACTGTGCAGTCACATGACACACATCACACCCCTATTACTTCTCACATTCCCCGCCCATACTGTGCAGTCACATGACACACATCACACCCCTATTACTCCTCAAATTCCCACGCTCCATACTGTGCAGTCACATGACACACATCACACCCCTATTACTTCTCACATTCCCCGCCCACACTGTGCAGTCACATGACACACATCACACCCCTATTACTTCTCACATTCCCCGCCCATACTGTGCAGTCACATGACACACATCACACCCCTATTACTCCTCAAATTCCCACTCTCCATACTGTGCAGTCACATGACACACATCACACTCCTATTACTTGTCACATTCCCCGCTCCATACTGTGCAGTCACATGACACACATCACACCCCTATTACTCCTCACATTCCCCTCTCCATACAGTGCAGTCACATGACACACATCACACCCCTATTACTCCTCACATTCCCCACTCCATACTGTGCAGTCACATGACACACATCACACCCCTATTACTCCTCACATTCCCCACTCCATACTGTGCAGTCACATGACACATCACACCCCTATTACTGCTCACATTCCCCTCTCCATACTGTGCAGTCACATGACACACATTACACCCCTATTACTTCTCACATTCCCCGCTCCATACTGTGCAGTCACATGACACACATCACACCCCTATTACTCCTCACATTCCCCGCCCATACTGTGCAGTCACATGACACATCACACCCCTATTACTCCTCACATCCCCTGCTCCATGCAGTGCAGTCACATGACACACATCACACCCATATTACTACGCACATTCCTCGCTCCATACTGTGCAGTCACATGACACACATCACACCCCTATTACTTCTCACATTCCCCGCTCCATACTGTGCAGTCACATGACACACATCACACCCCTATTACTCCTCACATTCCCCGCTCCATACTGTGCAGTCACATGACACACATCACACCCCTATTACTCCTCACATTCCCCGCTCCATACTGTGCAGTCACATGACACACATCACACCCCTATTACTTCTCACATTCCCTGCTCCATACTGTGCAGTCACCTGACACACATCACACCCCTATTACTCCTCACATTCCCCGGTCCATACTGTGCAGTCACATGACATACATCACACCCCTATTACTCCTCACATTCCCCTCTCCATACTGTGCAGTCACATGACACACATCACACCCCTATTACTTCTCACATTCCCCGCCCATACTGTGCAGTCACATGACACACATCACACCCCTATTACTTCTCACATTCCCCGCCCATACTGTGCAGTCACATGACACACATCACACCCCTATTACTCCTCAAATTCCCACGCTCCATACTGTGCAGTCACATGACACACATCACACCCCTATTACTTCTCACATTCCCCGCCCACACTGTGCAGTCACATGACACACATCACACCCCTATTACTTCTCACATTCCCCGCCCATACTGTGCAGTCACATGACACACATCACACCCCTATTACTCCTCAAATTCCCACTCTCCATACTGTGCAGTCACATGACACACATCACACTCCTATTACTTGTCACATTCCCCGCTCCATACTGTGCAGTCACATGACACACACCACACCCCTATTACTCCTCACATTCCCCTCTCCATACAGTGCAGTCACATGACACACATCACACCCCTATTACTCCTCACATTCCCCACTCCATACTGTGCAGTCACATGACACACATCACACCCCTATTACTCCTCACATTCCCCACTCCATACTGTGCAGTCACATGACACATCACACCCCTATTACTGCTCACATTCCCCTCTCCATACTGTGCAGTCACATGACACACATCGCACTCCTATTACTCCTCATATTCCCCTCTGCATACTGTGCAGTCACATGACACACATCACACCCCTATTACTCCTCACATTCCCCACTCCATACTGTGCAGTCACATGACACATCACACCCCTATTACCTCTCACATCCCCGCTCCATACTGTGCAGTCACATGACACACATCACACCCCTATTACTGCTCACATTCCCTACTCCATACTGTGCAGTCACATGACACACATCACACCCCTATCACTTTTTACATCTCCCGCTCCATACTGTGCAGTCACATGACACACATCACACCCCTATTACTCCTCACATTCCCTGGTCTATACTGTGCAGTCACATGACACACATCACACCCCTATTACTCCTCACATTACCCCGGTCCATACTGTGCAGTCACATGACACACATCACACCCCTATTACTCCTCACATTACACCGCTCCATACTGTGCAGTCACATGACACACATCACACCCCTATTACTCCTCACATTCCCTGGTCTATACTGTGCAGTCACATGACACACATCTCACCCCTATTACTCCTCACATTCCCCGCCCATACTGTGCAGTCACATGACACACATCACACCCCTATTACTCCTCACATTCCCTGCTCCATACTGTGCAGTCACATGACACACATCACACCCCTATTACTCCTCACATTCCCTGCTCCATACTGTGCAGTCACATGACACACATCACACCCCCATTACTTCTCACATTCCCCCGGTCCATACTGTGTAGTCACATGACACACATCACACCCCTATTACTTCTCGCATTCCCTGGTCCATACTGTGCAGTCACATGACACACATCACACCCCTATTACTCCTCACATTCCCCGCTCCATACTGTGCAGTCACATGACACACATCACACCCCTATTACTCCTCACATTCCGCTGCTCCATACTGTGCAGTGACATGACACACATCACACCCCTATTACTCCTCACATTCCGCTGCTCCATACTGTGCAGTCACATGACACACATCACACCCCTATTACTCCTTGCATTCCCCCACTCCATACTGCGCAGTTACATCACACATATCACACCCCTATTACTGCTCACATTCCCTGCTCCATACTGTGCAGTCACATGCCACACATCACACCCCTATTACTCCTCACATTCCCCGCTCCATACTGTGCAGTCTCATGACACACATCACACCCCTATTACTCCTCACATTCCGCTGCTCCATACTGTGCAGTCACATGACACACATCACACCCCTATTTCTCCTTGGATTCCTAAACTCCATACTGTGCAGTCACATGACACACATCACACCCCTATTACTTCTTGCATTCCCCCACTCCATACTGTGCAGTCACATGACACACATCACACCCCTATTACTCCTTGCATTCCCCCACTCCATACTGTGCAGTCACATGACACACATCACACCCCTATTACTCCTCACATTCCCTGCTCCATACTGTGCAGTCACATGACACACATCACACCCCTATTACTCCTCACATTCCCCTCTCCATACTGTGCAGTCACATGACACACATCACACCCCTATTACTCCTCACATTCCCCACTCCATACTGTGCAGTCACATGACACATCACACCCCTATTACTTCTCACATTCCCCACTCCATACTGTGCAGTCACATGACACACATCACACCCCTATTACTTCTCACATTCCCCACTCCATACTGTGCAGTCACATGACACACATCACACCCCTATTACTCCTCACATTCCCCACTCCATACTGTGCAGTCACATGACACACATCACACCCCTATTACTCCTCACATTCCCCACTCCATACTGTGCAGTCACATGACACACATCACACCCCTATTACTCCTCACATTCCCCACTCCATACTGTGCAGTCACATGACACATCACACCCCTATTACTGCTCACATTCCCCTCTCCATACTGTGCAGTCACATGACACACATCACACCCCTATTACTCCTCACATTCCCCTCTCCATACTGTGCAGTCACATGACACACATCACACCCCTATTACTCCTCACATTCCCCACTCCATACTGTGCAGTCACATGACACATCACACCCCTATTACCTCTCACATCCCCGCTCCATACTGTGCAGTCACATTACACACATCACACCCCTATCACTTTTCACATCCCCTGCTCCATACTGTGCAGTCACATGACACACATCACACCCCTATTACTCCTCACATTCCCTGGTCTATACTGTGCAGTCACATGACACACATCACACCCCTATCACTTTTCACATTCCCCGCTCCATACTGTGCAGTCACATGACACACATCACACCCCTATTACTCCTCACATTCCCTGGTCTATACTGTGCAGTCACATGACACACATCACACTCCTATTACTCCTCACATTCCGCTGCTCCATACTGTGCAGTCACATGACACACATCACACCCCTATTACTTCTCACATTCCCCGCTCCATACTGTGCAGTCACATGACACACATCACACCCCTATTACTTCTCGCATTCCCTGGTCCATACTGTGCAGTCACATGACACACATCACACCCCTATTACTCCTCACATTCCCCGCTCCATACTGTGCAGTCACATGACACACATCACACCCCTATTACTCCTCACATTCCGCTGCTCCATACTGTGCAGTCACATGACACACATCACACCCCTATCCCTCCTCACATTCCGCTGCTCCATACTGTGCAGTCACATGACACACATCACACCCCTATTACTCCTTGCATTCCCCCACTCCATACTGTGCAGTCACATGACACACATCACACCCCTATTACTCCTCACATTCCCTGCTCCATACTGTGCAGTCACATGACACACATCACACCCCTATTACTCCTCACATTCCCCTCTCCATACTGTGCAGTCACATGACACACATCACACCCCTATTACTCCTCACATTCCCCACTCCATACTGTGCAGTCACATGACACATCACACCCCTATTACTTCTCACATTCCCCACTCCATACTGTGCAGTCACATGACACACATCACACCCCTATTACTTCTCACATTCCCCACTCCATACTGTGCAGTCACATGACACACATCACACCCCTATTACTCCTCACATTCCCCACTCCATACTGTGCAGTCACATGACACACATCACACCCCTATTACTCCTCACATTCCCCACTCCATACTGTGCAGTCACATGACACACATCACACCCCTATTACTCCTCACATTCCCCACTCCATACTGTGCAGTCACATGACACACATCACACCCCTATTAGTCCTTGCATTCCCCCACTCCATACTGCGCAGTTACATCACACATATCACACCCCTATTACTGCTCACATTCCCTGCTCCATACTGTGCAGTCACATGACACATCACACCCCTATTACTGCTCACATTCCCCTCTCCATACTGTGCAGTCACATGACACACATCACACCCCTATTACTCCTCACATTCCCCTCTCCATACTGTGCAGTCACATGACACACATCACACCCCTATTACTCCTCACATTCCCCACTCCATACTGTGCAGTCACATGACACATCACACCCCTATTACCTCTCACATCCCCGCTCCATACTGTGCAGTCACATTACACACATCACACCCCTATCACTTTTCACATCCCCTGCTCCATACTGTGCAGTCACATGACACACATCACACCCCTATTACTCCTCACATTCCCTGGTCTATACTGTGCAGTCACATGACACACATCACACCCCTATCACTTTTCACATTCCCCGCTCCATACTGTGCAGTCACATGACACACATCACACCCCTATTACTCCTCACATTCCCTGGTCTATACTGTGCAGTCACATGACACACATCACACTCCTATTACTCCTCACATTCCGCTGCTCCATACTGTGCAGTCACATGACACACATCACACCCCTATTACTTCTCACATTCCCCGCTCCATACTGTGCAGTCACATGACACACATCACACCCCTATTACTTCTCGCATTCCCTGGTCCATACTGTGCAGTCACATGACACACATCACACCCCTATTACTCCTCACATTCCCCGCTCCATACTGTGCAGTCACATGACACACATCACACCCCTATTACTCCTCACATTCCGCTGCTCCATACTGTGCAGTCACATGACACACATCACACCCCTATCCCTCCTCACATTCCGCTGCTCCATACTGTGCAGTCACATGACACACATCACACCCCTATTACTCCTTGCTTGCATTCCCCCACTCCATACTGCGCAGATATATCACACATATCACACCCCTATTACTGCTCACATTCCCTGCTCCATACTGTGCAGTCACATGACACACATCACACCCCTATTACTCCTCACATTCCCCGCTCCATACTGTGCAGTCACATGACACACATCACACCCCTATTACTCCTCACATTCCACTGCTCCATACTGTGCAGTCACATGACACACATCACACCCCTATTTCTCCTTGGATTCCTAAACTCCATACTGTGCAGTCACATGACACACATCACACCCCTATTACTTCTCACATTCCCCGCTCCATACTGTGCAGTCACATGACACACATCACACCCCTATTACTCCTTGCATTCCCCCACTCCATACTGTGCAGTCACATGACACACATCACACCCCTATTACTCCTCACATTCCCTGCTCCATACTGTGCAGCCACATGACACACATCACACCCCTATTACTCCTCACATTCCCCGCTCCATACTGTGCAGTCACATGACACACATCACACCCCTATTTCTCCTTGGATTCCTAAACTCCATACTGTGCAGTCACATGACACACGTCACACCCCTATTACTTCTCACATTCCCCGCTCCATACTGTGCAGTCACATGACACACATCACACCCCTATTACTCCTTGCATTCCCCCACTCCATACTGTGCAGTCACATGACACACATCACACCCCTATTACTCCTCACATTCCCTGCTCCATACTGTGCAGCCACATGACACACATCACACCCCTATTACTCCTCACATTCCCCGCTCCATACTGTGCAGTCACATAACACACATCACACCCCTATTACCTCTCACATCCCCGCTCCATACTGTGCAGTCACATGACACACATCACACCCCTATTACTGCTCACATTCCCTGCTCCATACTGTGCAGTCACATGACACACATCACACCTCTATTACTTCTCACATTCCCTGGTCTATACTGTGCAGTCACATGACACACATCACACTCCTATTACTCCTCACATTTTCCTCTCCATACTGTGCAGTCACATCACACACATCACACACCTATTTTTTCTCACATTCCCCGGTCCATACTGTGCAGTCACATGACACACATCACACCCCTATTACTCCTCACATTCCCCCGGTCCATACTGTGCAGTCACATGACACACATCACACTCCTATTACTCCTCACATTTTCCTCTCCATACTGTGCAGTCACATCACACACATCACACACCTATTTTTTCTCACATTCCCGGTCCATACTGTGCAGTCACATGACACACATCACACCCCTATCACTTTTCACTTTCCCCGCTCCATACTGTGCAGTCACATGACACACATCACACCCCTATTACTGCTCACATTCCCTGCTCCATACTGTGCAGTCACATGACACACATCACACCTCTATTACTTCTCACATTCCCTGGTCTATACTGTGCAGTCACATGACACACATCACACTCCTATTACTCCTCACATTTTCCTCTCCATACTGTGCAGTCACATGACACACATCACACCCCTATTACTCCTCACATTTTCCTCTCCATACTGTGCAGTCACATCACACACATCACACACCTATTTTTTCTCACATTCCCCGGTCCATACTGTGCAGTCACATGACACACATCACACCCCTATTACTCCTCACATTCCCCCGGTCCATACTGTGCAGTCACATGACACACATCACACTCCTATTACTCCTCACATTTTCCTCTCCATACTGTGCAGTCACATCACACACATCACACACCTATTTTTTCTCACATTCCCGGTCCATACTGTGCAGTCACATGACACACATCACACCCCTATCACTTTTCACTTTCCCCGCTCCATACTGTGCAGTCACATGACACACATCACACCCCTATCACTTTTCACTTTCCCCGCTCCATACTGTGCAGTCACATGACACACATCACACCCCTATTACTCCTCACATTCCCTGGTCTATACTGTGCAGTCACATGACACACATCACACTCCTATTACTCCTCACATTTTCCTCTCCATACTGTGCAGTCACATGACACACATCACACCCCTATTACTCCTCACATTCCCCGCTCCATACTGTGCAGTCACATGACACACATCACACCCCTATTACTCCTCACATTCCCCTCTCCATACTGTGCAATCACATGACACACATCACACCCCTATTACTCCTCACATTCCCTGGTCTATACTGTGCAGTCACATGACACACATCACACTCCTATTACTCCTCACATTTTCCTCTCCATACTGTGCAGTCACATGACACACATCACACCCCTATTACTTCTCACATCCCCCGCTCCATACTGTGCAGTCACATGACACACATCACACCCCTATTACTCCTCACATTCTCTGCTCCATACTGTGCAGTCACATGACACACATCACACCCCTATTATTCCTCACATTCCCCCGGTCCATACTGTGCAGTCACATGACACACATCACACTCCTATTACTTGTCACATTCCCTGCTCCATACTGTGCAGTCACATGACACACATCACACTCCTATTACTGCTCACATTTCCCGCTCCATACTGTGCAGTCACATGACACACATCACACCCCTATTACTCCTCACATTCCCCCGGTCCATACTGTGCAGTCACATGACACACATCACACCCCTATTAACTCTCACATTCCCCGCTCCATACTGTGCAGTCACATGACACACATCACACTCCTATTACTGCTCACATTCCCCGCTCCTTACTGTGCAGTCACATGACACACATCACACACCCCTATTACTTCTCACATTCCCCCGGTCCATACTGTGCAGTCACATGACACACATCACACCCCTATTACTCCTCACATTTCCCCGGTCCATACTGTGCAGTCACATGACACACATTACACCCCTATTACTTCTCACATTCTCTGCTCCATACTGTGCAGTCACATGACACACATCACACCCCTATTACTCCTCACATTCCCCGCTCCATACTGTGCAGTCACATGACACACATCACACCCCTATTACTCCTCACATTCCCCGCTCCATACTGTGCAGTCACATGACACACATCACACCCCTATTACTCCTTGCATTCCCCCACTCCATACTGCGCAGTCACATGACACACATCACACCCCTATTACTCCTCACATTCCCCCGGTCCATACTGTGCAGTCACATGACACACATCACACACCCCTATTACTTCTCACATTCCCCCGGTCCATACTGTGCAGTCACATGACACACATCACACCCCTATTACTCCTCACATTTCCCCGGTCCATACTGTGCAGTCACATGACACACATTACACCCCTATTACTTCTCACATTCTCTGCTCCATACTGTGCAGTCACATGACACACATCACACCCCTATTACTCCTCACATTCCCCGCTCCATACTGTGCAGTCACATGACACACATCACACCCCTATTACTCCTCACATTCCCCGCTCCATACTGTGCAGTCACATGACACACATCACACCCCTATTACTCCTTGCATTCCCCCACTCCATACTGCGCAGTCACATGACACACATCACACCCCTATTACTCCTCACATTCCCCCGGTCCATACTGTGCAGTCACATGACACACATCACACCCCTATTTCTCCTCACATTCCCCGCTCCATACTGTGCAGTCACATGACACACATCACACCCCTATTACTCCTCACATTCCACCGGTCCATACTGTGCAGTCACATGACACACATCACACCCCTATTATTTCTCACATTCCCCGCTTCATACTGTGCAGTCACATGACACACATCACACCCCTATTACTCCTCACATTCCCTGGTCTATACTGTGCAGTCACATGACACACATCACACTCCTATTACTCCTCACATTTTCCTCTTCATACTGTGCAGTCACATGACACACATCACACCCCTATTACTTCTCACATTCCCTGCTCCATACTGTGCAGTCACATGACACACATCACACTCCTATTACTGCTCACATTTCCCGCTCCATACTGTGCAGTCACATGACACACATCACACCCCTATTACTCCTCACATTCCCCCGGTCCATACTGTGCAGTCACATGACACACATCACACCCCTATTTACTCTCACATTCCCCGCTTCATACTGTGCAGTCACATGACACACATCACACTCCTATTACTGCTCACATTCCCCGCTCCTTACTGTGCAGTCACATGACACACATCACACACCCCTATTACTTCTCACATTCCCCCGGTCCATACTGTGCAGTCACATGACACACATCACACCCCTATTACTCCTCACATTTCCCCGGTCCATACTGTGCAGTCACATGACACACATTACACCCCTATTACTTCTCACATTCTCTGCTCCATACTGTGCAGTCACATGACACACATCACACCTCTATTACTCCTCACATTCCCCGCTCCATACTGTGCAGTCACATGACACACATCACACCCCTATTACTCCTCACATTCCCCGCTCCATACTGTGCAGTCACATGACACACATCACACCCCTATTAGTCCTTGCATTCCCCCACTCCATACTGCGCAGTCACATGACACACATCACACACCCCTATTACTCCTCACATTCCCCCGGTCCATACTGTGCAGTCACATGACACACATTACACCCCTATTACTTCTCACATTCCCCGCTCCATACTGTGCAGTCACATGACACACATCACACCCCTATTACTCCTCACATTCCCCCGGTCCATACTGTGCAGTCACATGACACACATCACACCCCTATTACTCCTCACATTCCCCGCTCCATACTGCGCAGTCACATGACACACATCACACCCCTATTGCTCCTCACATTCCCCCGGTCCATACTGTGCAGTCACATGACACACATCACACCCCTATTACTCCTCACATTCCCCGGTCCATACTGTCTAGTCTAAAAAAACAGTCCACATAGGGGTTTAAAAGTGTAATACAGGGAGGGAGGCATTCCAAAGGATGTGTAAAATGAATTAAAAACAGTATAAAGCACAAGAAAAACTTTAAGGACTGATATAAGATACAAAAATACATTTATTCAAAAACACACTTTGAGCCAATAAACTTTAACCTTGAGACATTATTGTATTGACCCGAGGAAGCAGTGGATGCCTGCGAAACGCGCTGTCTAGTGTTTTCGGATAAATTATTTTTATCCTTGTTTTGGCACAAGTTTTTTTGTTGTTGTTGCCTTTTAAACAGTTTTTATTTCTTATTGCATGCCACAGTGATAGACCTCCTGCTTCTCCTCCTCTCCCCCTCGCCATAGAACAGATTATAGGATGACCTGCTTAGCTGAGAACTCTGCAACTCTCCTGTAGACTGTCATGTAAACCTGCTCCACGTGTATCTTGCCATAAAGAGAACTCTGTCATTCCGAAAGGCAGTGGGAATCTGATGATTTTATTATTAGTGATTTATAAAGAACCAACTTATTCCATGGTGCTGTACATGGTAAGAAAACAAACAAGGGGTACATAATGATACAGACAATGATATACATCAAATATGGACACTGGTACAAAATACAGAACTGGTGGTTACAATGCTAAATGTAGGGGGACGGGGGGGAAGGGGGGGGGAAGGGGGGGGTATGCAGCATACCTACAGGCACAGTGCGTATTGAGGTTATCTAGTAGGAGTACAACTTGGCGAGAGGTAAAAGGGGGGGGAGTGGCCTAAGTTAGAGCGTCTGCTTGTCGGAAAAAGTGAGTTTTGAAGGAGCGTTCAAAGGGGTTCTCTAGCGTTTTTTAAAAAGTGTCACTTACCTGGGGCTTCTAACGGCCCCCTGCAGACGTCCTGTCCCGCGATGTCACTGAAGAATCCTCCGTTCCCCGCCGCCGGTCACCGTCCAATTATTCGTCTAACTAGACGAATGTCACTGCGGGCTTCGCGGCCACGCACGTCCTCGCTCCCGATTGCGTCTCTGGGAGTTTACTGTGCAGGCGCAGTACGAGAAACTCTGGTAAGCTCCCGGAGACGCACGCAGGAGCGAGGACGTGCGCACCCGCGCAGCCTGCAGTGACATTCATCTAGTGGGCAGCACGGTGGCGTAGTGGTTAGGCAGCAGGGTGGCGTAGTGGTTAGCTCTCTCACCTTGCAGCGCTGGGTCCCTGGTTCGAATCCCAGCCAGGGCACTATCTGCAAAGAGTTTGTATGTTCTCTCCGTGTCTGCGTGGGTTTTCTCCGGGCACTCTGGTTTCCTCCCACATTCCAAAAACATACGGATAAGTTAATTGGTTCCCCCTAAAATTGGCCCTAGACTACAGTACTTACACTACATAATATAGACATATGGCAATGGTAGGGATTAGATTGTGAGCTCCTTTGAGGGACAGTTAGTGACAAGATATATATATATATATATATATATACACTGTACAGCGCTGCGTAATATGTCGGCGCTATGTAAATACTAAATTAATAATAATAATAGTTAGACGAGTAATTGGATGGTGACCCACGATGTGGAACGGAGAATTCTTCAGTAATGGCGCAGGACAGGATATCTGCAGGGGGCCGTTACAAGCCCCAGGTAAGTGACACTTTTTGATGTTAAAAAACGCTAGAGAACCTCTTTAAAGATTTCAAGGGTTGGAGAGTGCCGGATGTGCTGTGGAAGGGCATTCCAGAGGAGGGGTGAGGCACGTGAGAAGTCTTGTATACGTGAATGCAAGGAGGTAATTCTAGAGGAGTACAGACTATTGTGTGCAGGTCTGAGATATGATATGTATGGACTCTTCTGTGACGGTTGTTCTGTAGATGTTGTTGTTGGGCTGGCCTGTATGTTCTGTGCAGCCCGGTGACTGTGTTCAGTGACACGCAGCATTATTCATCTCTACACACACGTAAGAGAAGTCACTGGCTCAACACCTCTGATAATGCTGTGTGTTTATCCCGCTGCTCTGTGCGGATCACGCGGCTGTGTCACCTGCACCGGCGTTCCGCTGCTCTCTGTGGGAGGCTGCAGATCTCATATGAATCACTGTGCAGAGAAATGAGAGAAAACAGACACCAGCCAGTAATCCTCTCATCCAGCGAGTTACACAACTCTCTATTCCTGTCATATAACCAGTCAGAGCAGAATCATCCACAAGGCACACTAGGCAAGTACCTGGGGCTTGGTGGGTGTCAAGGGGTCAAATGCCAGCTTTTCTGACCTCTCTCCCACCTCAGCTTACAAAAGGGGCCATTAAGACGCACCAAAAATATGCTCAACAACAATAAGTGCTAAAGTGGAGCTGAACTCTTGCACAGGACAGAAGGAAAACATAGAGGAATGCACCCTGTATGTATTTAGAGAGTTTAGCCTGTCCAATTCCCCCTCATCTGTGACTTAACGCAAGTTGCAATTTGATCTCTCAGTTATGGCAGCTGTCTGCCACGGCAGAGCAGCACATTTGTAAACACAGGATGTTAACCCTTTGTCTGCTTCCATGAAAGCAGGAAGTAGACACACTGCAGATTTATTGCAGGATTTGTATCAGCTGTAACAAAGAAATGTTTTTTGTTAAAGGCTATTATGCTGTTGCTTATCTTTTAGAGCAGAGAGGAAGTTCTGAGTTCTGGTCTGCTTTAAAGGACAACCAATGTGACACGATGAGATAGCCATGTGTATGTACAGTGCCTAGCACACTAATAACTAGAGATGAGCGTAATGACGTAATTACGATTTCGCGAAATTTCGCATAATTAGTGTAATTCTGATTATGGCCGTAAGTACATAATCGTAATGAAGAAGGATTTCGCGAAATTTCGCGTAAGCGTAATTTTCGCGTCATTTTCGCATTACAATGGGTATTTGTTCATGCCGTAATTTCGCATTAAACGCTACCGTAATTTCGCGTTAAACCGTAACGCTCCGTATAATATAAAAAAGCTGCCGACTTTAAGGGCCCGTTTCCACTATAGCGTTACGAAATCGCCGGCGAATCACCGCAGACAAATTGCATGCGGGTGCGATTCCGCATGCGTTTTTTGCCGCGATTTCGCATGCGATTTCGCATAGGTAAGGCTGTATGCAATTTTAACCATGTCACTGCCTGTGTGAATTAACATGGGTACCTATGCGAAATCGCATGCGAAATCGCAGCAAAAAACGCATGGGGAAAACGCATGCGATTTCCCTATTAAATACATTGCGTGCGATTCGCCTGCATTCCACATGCAGGCGAATTCTGAGGGCCCTACCCTGCAGATTTTTTCTGCACAGAAAAACGTGCGGGGAAACGCACAAGTGGAAACAGTCCCATCCACTTGTACTGACTGTGCGAATCCGCATGCGGTCACCGCATGCGGATTCGCAATAGTGGAAACGGGCCCTAAGGGTTAATAAGAAAGCCCCCTTAAATGCTAAGAGCCTCAAATTTGGAGAATATATTAAGGAGATCAGAAGGAATAAGAGGAAAAAAATTTTTTTTCAAAAAGACCTTATAGTTTTTGAGAAAATCGATGTTAAAGTTTCAAAGTAAAAATGTATACATTTAAAAACCCGCCGACTTTAACGGTTAATAGCAAAGCCTGCTTAAAGTTTAGGAACACCAAATTCCCAGGGTATATTAAGGGGATCAGTGGGAATAAGAGGAACAATTTTTTTTTCAAAAAGACCTTATAGTTTTTGAGAAAATCGATTTTTAAGTTTCAAGGGCAAAAATGTCTTTTAAATGCGGAAAATGTCAGTTTTTTTTGCACAGGTAACAATAGTGTATTATTTTCATAGATTCCCCCAAGTGGGAAGAGTTTTACTTACTTCGTTCTGAGTGTGTGAAATATAAAAAAAAAAACGACGTGGGGTCCCCCCTCCCAGACCTCTTTAACCCCTTGTCCCCCATGCAGGCTGGGATAGCCAGAATGCGGAGCACCGGCCGCGTGGGGCTCCGCACCCTGACTATACCAGCCCGCATGGTCCATGGATTGGGGGGTCTCGGAAGGGGAGGGGCAGCCAAGCTTTCCCCTCCCCCTCCGAGCCCTTGTCCAATCCAAGGACAAGGGGCTCTTCTCCACCTCCGATGGGCGGTGGAGGTGGAGGCCGCGATTTCCTGGGGGGGGTTCATGGTGGAATCTGGGAGTCCCCTTTAAAAAGGGGTCCCCCAGATGCCCACCCCCCCTCCCAGGAGAAATGAGTATAGAGGTACTTGTACCCCTTACCCATTTCCTTTAAGAGTTAAAGTAAATAAACACACAAACACATAGAAAAAGTATTTTAATTGAACAAAAAACATAACCACGAAAAAAGTCCTTTAATATTCTTAATTAACCATTAATACTTACCTGTCCCTTTAAATAAATGATCCCTCGAAATAGCCTCGGAAATGTTCTATCAGTTACAATGTAACAAAGTTATTACAATGTAACAACTTTGTTACATTGTAACTACGCCGCACCCGACGTCACTCGCCGCCGCCGCATACACTTACGCGTCCGTGCAGGACGCTAAGTCCTCGTAGCTCCCGCTGTCCACCCCGCCCACATCTGTCACCCACATGTCACCCACATGTGGGTGACATGTGGGAGAGGCGGGGAAGGCAGCAGGAGCCGGCGGGGACTTAGCGTCCTGCACGGAGTCCGGACCCGACAGAGCTCTGAGCTATATAGCTCAGAGCTCTCTAAGCATCTTTGAATTTGGGCTCCAAGGAGCCCCATTGGTCCTTAGCAGACCAATGGGGTTCCTTCAAATCAGAAGGAACCCCATTGGTCTGCTAAGGACCAATGGGGCTCCTTGGAGCCCAAATTCAAAGATGCTTAGAGAGCTCTGAGCTATATAGCTCAGAGCTCTGTCGGGTCTGTGCAGCGCAGACGCGTATGCGGCGCTGAGCGGCGAGTGACGTCGGGTGCGGCGTAGTTACAATGTAACAAAGTTGTTACATTGTAATAACTTTGTTACATTGTAACTGATAGAACATTTCCGAGGCTATTTCGAGGGATCATTTATTTAAAGGGACAGGTAAGTATTAATGGTTAATTAAGAATATTAAAGGACTTTTTTCGTGGTTATGTTTTTTGTTCAATTAAAATACTTTTTCTATGTGTTTGTGTGTTTATTTACTTTTAACTCTTAAAGGAAATGGGTAAGGGGTACAAGTACCTCTATACTCATTTCTCCTGGGAGGGGGGGTGGGCATCTGGGGGACCCCTTTTTAAAGGGGACTCCCAGATTCCACCATGAACCCCCCCCCAGGAAATCGCGGCCTCCACCTCCACCGCCCATCGGAGGTGGAGAAGAGCCCCTTGTCCTTGGATTGGACAAGGGCTTGGAGGGGGAGGGGAAAGCTTGGCTGCCCCTCCCCTTCCGAGACCCCCCAATCCATGGACCTTGCGGGCTGGTATAGTCAGGGTGCGGAGCCCCACGCGGCCAGTGCTCCGCATTCTGGCTATCCCAGCCTGCATGGGGGACAAGGGGTTAAAGAGGTCTGGGAGGGGGGACCCCACGTCGTTTTTTTTTTATATTTCACACACTCAGAACGAAGTAAGTAAAACTCTTCCCACTTGGGGGAATCTATGAAAATAAAACACTATTGTTACCTGTGCAAAAAAACCTGACATTTTCCGCATTTAAAAGACATTTTTGCCCTTGAAACTTAAAAATCGATTTTCTCAAAAACTATAAGGTCTTTTTGAAAAAAAAAATTGTTTTCCTCTTATTCCCACTGATCCCCTTAATATACCCTGGGAATTTGGTGTTCCTAAACTTTAAGCAGGCTTTGCTATTAACCGTTAAAGTCGGCGGGTTTTTAAATGTATACATTTTTACTTTGAAACTTTAACATCGATTTTCTCAAAAACTATAAGGTCTTTTTGAAAAAAAATGTTTTCCTCTTATTCCTCCTGATCTCCTTAATATATTCTCCAAATTTGAGGCTCTTAGCATTTAAGGGGGCTTTGCTATTAACCCTTAAAATCGGCGGCTTTTTTACATTATACGGAGCGTTACGGTTTAACGCGAAATTACGGTAGCGTTTAATGCGAAATTACGGCATGAACGAAATGCGAAATTACACGTTGAAAATTACGCTTACGGTATTTTCAATTACGATTTTAATGGCAATTACGCTACCGTAATTTTGCATCGTAATCGCAAATTTCGCATGCGTAATTATAGTAATGCGAAATTACGAAAATTTCGGCTCAACTCTACTAATAACTAGGCTGTGTTCCTTTTTTACTTTCTCTGCCTGAAAGAGTTAAACATCAGGTATGTAAGTGACAGGTTCTGTCTGGGTTGGGACCGGGTCGGGTCTGGGTCAGACTATAGCACAACCCTCACTGATAAGTAATTACAGCCATAAAACACTTTCCTGTCAGTAAATGGCTTCTGAGAGCAGAAAAGAGATAAAAAGGGTCAATAGTTCATAGATTTTAGCCCTGGCACACTTCAATGAAGGTGTCATTGAGCAGAGACAATGAAACAGTAAAAACTTAAAAACTAGATTGATTTAAAGATACAATAAGACTGTGGGATATCTAAAAAAAAAAAAAAAAAAAAAAAAAAAAAAGTTTTTTAGGAGAAGGAGGATAGATACAATTGTTTTTCTTCACACTTTATTTTCACCTCGGATGTCCTTTAGGCCTCTTTCACAGTAGGACGTTGCGTTGTGATGCAACGTTATAGTCGCAACGCAAATTACAACGCAACACCCCAAAAAAGTCGCAATGCAACTTAATGCCCCGTTATTGTCGCATACAGTAGCGCATACAGGCAATGGAAAGTATGCTTCCAAGTAATTACTGAGCATGTGCAAACAGTCCACCGCAGCTAATAACGTGTATAACGCTCAGCATGCAGCACTTTCTAATAACGCTACACGTTACACACAAATGCAACGTGTGCACTGTGACTGTCGCACAGACTTAGTATTGCTGTGCAACTTTTTGGGGGCATTGCGTTGTAATTTGCGTTGCGACTTTAACGTTGCATCAAAACGCAACGTCCTACTGTGAAAGAGGCCTAAAGTCAATTGGCAATCTACACTGGAGGTATTTGCTCAGTAAGCCCATTGCCCGCCGATCTGAGTGCAATTAGCAAATTTTAGCAGAAGTTCAGCGAAGACTTTTTGGGACATTCGCACTTTGCATGGGAATGTTGCTACGTGTGAACCCTGCCTATGATGTTGTGTATAGCTGTGTTTTGCTCCATGTTGGCCTCACGGGTCTTCCTATTAAATATTTATCAGTACAGAAGCGGCGGAATATGATGGCTGCATATAAATCGATAATAATAATAAGCGACTCTGTCCTGATATCTAAGTAACACTACATAACCAACTCTTTATCGATGTTCAGCGACGCTGTATAATGTCAAGGTGCGCTATTATTATGCATTGGTATTTTCCACAGCAGTTTATAGAGTAAACGGAACAATCTGAGTCCCTGATTGTCCCCTCAGAGGAGCTTACATTTCACTGTCCCTTACTTAGTCATAGCCTAATGTCACTGGAGAAGTCTGAGGCCGGGTGCTGGAGGGAACCAGCTGATTTACCCGCATGTCATGTATGTGGGATGCTGGCAAGACAGCCACTTAGTTAGCTTGGAAAAAAGGCGACTGCAATACAAAAGCTTGACACGTGAGCTTTTTGTCCCTAGGGTTGTACAAGGGACAAGAGGACGTGATCTGTGTATGGAGGAAAAGAGTTCTTGCCATATATTCAGAAAGGGGTCCTTCACAGTGTGTCTAAAATCTGGAATATCTTACCTCAGGAAGTAGTTATGGCAAACTCTATATCTGCATTTAAAGGACCTCTGTCGGGAAAATCTTAAAATGTAAAATACATGTAAACATATACAAATAAGAAGTATGTTTCTCCCAGAGTAAAATGAGCCATAAATTAATTTCCTCCTATCTTGCTGTCACTTTCAGTAAGTAGTAGAAATCTGACATTACCAACAGATTTTGGACTAGCCCATCTTCTCATGAGGGGTCTCAGGGTTTTCTTTATTTTTAAACGCACTTAGTGAATGGCAGTTGCTCCGTCTAACTGCCAAAATAGCGCGCAGCGAGCAGGAAGGCTGGCCAGCATCTTTGTATAAATCTTTTTTCAGGGAATGGCTTTATAAAGAATAAAGGCCATGCTGAGAATGCCCCATGAAGAGATGGACTAACCCAAAACCTGTCGGTAATGTCAGATTTCTACTACTTACTGTGACAGCAACACAGGAGACAAGCAATGTATGGCTCATTTTACTCTGGAAGAAATGTACTTCTTATTTATATGTATTTTAAATTTTAAGATTTTCGCGACAGTTCCTCTTTAAAGAGGGCTTGGGTGCTTTCCTTGCATTGAAGGGCATCCACGGCTATAATTACTAGTAATTCCCAGAAGAGTTGATCCAGGGATTTATCTAACTACCATGTAGAGTCGGGAAGGAATTTTTAATAGGCCGAGGCCTTGTAAGGTTTTTTGCCTTCCCCTGGATCAACTGGGATATGTGCAGGTTCAGGATGGTGTTTTTTTTCCTTGTGGTTGAACTTGATAGACTGTTGTCATTTTTTCAACCAAACTATGTGGGCTTATTCACAGTCTTATAACGCAGCTTACCGCACTGCAAGGATAAGCCTATGGGACGTTCACAGTGTGACGTTAGCGTTCCATTGTAATGTTTTGCGTTATGGTAACACACTGCTTGCAGCGCGTTACCATAGTTACATAGTTATTTTGGTTGAAAAAAGACACACGTCCATCGAGTTCAACCGCACACGTTACCAGGTACAGGAAAGCATACTTTAAATTACCTGTATGCTTTACTGTACCTACTGTGTGCAACGGTAAGGCAGCGTTAATGTGCGTAACCACCTTTTTTTTGCACTGCGTTGTAATGCTGCCTTGTGATTTTAACGTCGCATTACAACGCAATGTCTCACTGTGAATATAGCCTCAAATTTTGTAACTACAGGCAGTCCCAGCTCAAATTTGGTATAATTGTAATTTCGTATCAAAATTCACAATTACGATACAAAGTCATAATGCAAAATTTGTCATTCATTCCGTGCCTAGCTGCAGATATGATCCAGTGTTCTCTCCAGGCTCTTTTAGCTGGGTGCTCCACCTGGGTAGTTTTGGTGAGCACCCGGCTGTCATCGGCTCACCACCTCCTACGCTGTAAGCAGAGTTGCTCACAAAGCACCGGCCCTGCATTTTCTCATCTCTCCCCACCCAGCTACTTTTTAATGCCACCCGGCTGGAAAAAAAATTCTGGGGAGAACACTGCGATCCATAATTTTGTGATTACCAATAAACACATGAAAATGCAAAATACGATTCTCTTCGGGAACAAGTCCAAAAATGTTTTTGTTTAAAAAAAAAAAAACCTTTGTATGCTTTGAGAAAATCAATTTTAAAAAATTAAAATATTTTTTTTGTTGTTTTTTTAAACTCTGTAAAATTACATTTTTCTGTGGTGCACTTTAATGTATACCATAGGGTGCCCCTTCCAGAGTAACCCCTTGTCACCCATGCAGGCTGGGATAGCCAGAATGCAGAGCTGGGACTGTGTGGGGCTCTGCACCCTGACCTATACCAGCCCGCATGGTCCATGGTATGGGGGGGGAGGGGCTCTCACCCAAAAGCCCTTGTCCAATCCATGGACAAGGGGCTCTTCCCACCTCCAGTGCCCTGTATAAAATGAGTACAGTATACAGAACTTGGAATTCAATATATTGAAAAGTGTGTCACAGTTTAAAAAACATTTTTTTCTTTGGATTTCTTTAAATCGGTTTCCTTAAAACTTTTTTTTTGGAAAACAAAACTTTGTCTTCGTAGAAACAGAAGCTTTTTGCGATAGTTCAGGTTGGAGTGAGCATAGGATGTCCCCCATGATGCATCACTGCTGAATATGCAAATCATCCCTTGTTGTCCCTGTGAGCTAGCCACACCTCCAGATCTGCTGGAATGCAATGATGTGTCAGCTTGTTAATTGTACAGAGCCACACTAATCCAACATGCATACAGACTGTTTCGGATTGGTTGATGCTCATCAGTGCATGGCATGGATTAAGGTGGCTCTGTGGGGTAGGACTTGAAGCACCCAGAGTTACAGATTACCCAGCAACCTCATGGCGAACCAAATCTCATTGGGGTGTGTAAGGCTTGCTGGGTAGTCTGTGTGTTTCAAGCCCTACCCCACAGAGCCACATTAATCCATGCCATGCACTGATAAGATGTGTTGCACTTGAACTCAGGGCCCGTAACTAGAGGTGGGCAGCACCTGCGATCACAGGGGGCCCAGAGCTGTGGGGGACCCCCGACTACTAACCTTCCCTTCCTCCCATACAGGAGGAAGGGAAGGGGGTTCCATCAAAGTTTTGCTGGGGACCCCCTGAATTGTAGTTACACCCCTGTTTGAACTTATATATCTACTTGCTTTATTAATTTGCCAGATCACGAGGCAGTGGAGGAACCTCTCAGATAATTGGATTATCAGTATGTTATTCCTGGCAGATGGTTATTACACTAGCTCTTTCTTCATGCAGACTTCTAATTATTGAATATAACAGATTACTTTAATGTGTGTGTAATATAGAACTTTAATAATAATAATAATATTGATAATCATAAAGAAAATATCATTAATATGATTTTCGGAAATTCTAGAACTACATATACATTATATTTTTGCTGTGACTTTTGTGTATTTTCCATTGAATACAGTGTTTTGTTTTCTCTGATTTTGCTTAATGATGACATTTCTGCCATCATCCTCATCCTCCTCATCATCTTCACCCTCCTCATCGTCATCCTCATCCTCCTCCTCTTCATTTTCATCCTCCTCATCACTATCCACCTCTTCCTCCTCATCTTCACCCTCCTCATCCTCCTCATCATCATCCTCCTCTTCATCTTCATCCTCCTCGTCACTATCCTCCTCTTCCTCCTCATCCACCTCATCATCATCATCATCTTCATCTTCATCCTCCTCATCACTATCCACCTCATCCTCCTCATCATCATCCTCCTCTTCATCTTCATCCTCCTCATCACTATCCTCCTCTTCCTCCTCATCCACCTCATCCTCATCATCACTATCCTCCTCTTCCTCCTCATCTTCACCCTCCTCATCCTTCTCCTCATCATCATCCGCTTTCATCTTCATCCTCCTCATCACTATCCTCCTCTTCCTCCTCATCTTCACCCTCCTCATCATCATCTTCAGCCTCCTCATCGTCATCCTTGTCCTCCTCCTCCTCCTCCTCATCATCTTCATCCTCCTCATCGCTATCCTCCTCTTCCTCATCACCATCCTCCTCTTCCTCATCATCATCCTCCTCTTCCTCATCATCATCCTTTTCCTCATCCTCCTCATCTTCATCCTTCTCCTCATCCTTCTCATCTTCATCCTTCTCATCATCATCTTCATCCTCCTCCTCATCACCATCATTATCATCCTCCTCATCTTCACCCTCATCATCACCATCCTCCTCCTCCTCTTTATCATCCTCATCCTCCTCTCTGGCATCCCATCTTCACACTTCTCCCCACTGTCGGGAGAAGATTTTTTGTTTTTTCCTGGAAACGGGCCGTGGCTGCTGCTGGCTTTATTGAAACTTTTCTGGAGCGTGTGGCAGTGGCAGCCCAGTGTGATGTTATTATTAGTGACTTTCAGTGAATTTACTGACGCCTGCTCTAATCTTCATCCTCCCCTCCCCCCCACTCCAGCATCTCAAACTTCTCTCTCCCTCTCTCTGCTCCGACTGTCAATGCAGCTCCCCCCCCCCCCCTTCCCTGCTCATCTCTCCAGCCGCCCTCCCTGCACGACCAGCTCCGTCCAGACAGCACCATTCAGGCCAACCTGAGCGATTTGCATGCCTCCATTCACCCCCACCCATCCCAAAGACCCCCCCATTACTACATCTAACCTCCCCCTATCTCTTCTCCATCGCATTTCATTCATAGAGCCCCCCCTACGTCCCAGCTTCCATCACTCCAGTGCAAACCCATGACCCCCCCACTCTCTCCATCCTCCCTCCCCTCCGCTATATCTCCATCGCTTGTTTTATATACTTCAGCCTGATCCGCCCCCCCCAATAGCATCCATAACAATCTGGTATGTCGGCTCTTTGTTGTATTTATACTCCTATCTCCTGTCTATATTTCCCCCTCTTCCCTGTCTCCTTCTCTCGCCTCCTGTGTAGTACTATATATAGCTGCAGATTATGTTGATGCTCCCAGCTTTCGCCCATCCCCTGATTATTTATCATCATTGGTGCTACAATCTCTTCCGTTTTTGTCTCCCTTTCTCTCCCCCCCCCCCTTTTCCCCCCCTTTTGTAGATCTTCTAATCTGGGCTCCTGGTCGTTCAAAGGCTGCCGAACGTTCCCCGTGGATCCATTTCATACTAAATGCCTATGTGATCGCTTATCCAGCTTCGCCATTTTATCCCACATCAGTTCAGACATGGTAAGTCCCTCTTCTCTCTAAAGGGGAAAGAAAAAAATAGAAAGAAAAAAAAAAGAGAAGGTTGTTTTGTTTTTTTTTGTATTGGTACGCTATTGTCGTACCGTTCAATGTTTAACCTTGCAACGGGGTCAGATCCATTAGACTAAGCCGCTGCACCCCGCGCACCCCTCCTCCCTTCCTCTCTCGTCCTCGTCATGGGCACCTCCAGCTGTGAAAGTGTTAAAGGGCCTGTCCATTAGATCGCTAGTCAATTACTAACGTTAATACATTGTATCCCCGGACTGCCTGTTGTCACCTCCCTGCCTCTGTCGGCACAACCGGTGACACAGCGGCAAAACGGTCACAATAATATTGTGAATGTGAGGCAGGCGAGAAGGAGACAGGCGAAGGGCCGCTTCGCAATCTGTGCGCAGGCAGGAGGTGAAAGGTTGTGTATGTATACATGTGTGTGGGGGCGTTCGGTCTTTTGTAAAAATAAAAAATGGAAAAAAATGTGTGTTTTGAAAACTTGATATGGAAAAAAAATTGGTCTATGCGACCAGCGTGACACCCCCACCTGTCTCCTCCCCCTTCCTTCTCCATGTTGCAAAGAAATTCTCTTTTTGAGTCAGAAGCAAAATTGATTTGTTGGCGGTATGCAGAGTCGACCTACAATAGTTTTTTTTTTATTTCGGTGTGTTTTTTTTTAATATCCAATAATGTCATGCAATGTACAATGCTATCTGCCGCAGATTTATTTATAAATTCATTGGTTGACTTGTTCTGTATGCTTTTGTATTGTGTATCTATATAAGGCACATGCTGCTGTTTATTGACTGTTCTATAAAGGTGACTGTGTGTGATCGCTTTTTGACAGCTGAGATGAATTTTTGAGCCCAAAATTATGAGAAAATAATGAAAAAAAATTCTAGTTTTGAAAAGGGGCAGAAAGTCACTTGGGGTTCTTATTTCTAGGTTTATGTTCCCACGAGATAGTTTTCTTCACTTCCTTGGCATGTGACCTCCATGGGCCTCTGTAATTTTATCAGACCTGTTGTGGTTATGGAGGGAAAAAATTAAGAGGAGCAAAAAAAAAAAATTCATTGGTGTTCTAAGACAGTGTTAGCTGTCTGAAAAACTCATTTTTGGAGAGACATGCGTACTTCCTATTGGGACAGGAAGTGGGAAATAATCTGTGAGGAAGGCAGAGATTTTAAGTTATTATCTCTTTCATTCATAGTTAATGCAAGAAGTTTTGAATCAGGAATGTCTTAGCTGTCAACATTCTTTTTATTTATTTATTTATTTTTGCAAAATGAAAAGGGTACTACCCGCCACACCAATTTAAAGGGGAACTAAAGTAAGAGGTATACAGAGGCTGCCATGTTTATTTCCTTTTAGTCAATACCAGTTGCCTGGCAGCCCTGCTGATCCTCTGCCTCTAATACTATTAGCCATAGCCCCTGAACAAGCATGCAGCAGATCAGGTGTTTCAGACTTTAAAGTCAGATCTGGTAGCTGCATGCTTGTTTCTGGTGTTATTCAGATACTACTGCAGAGAAATAGACCAGCAGGACAGCCAGGCAACTGGTATTGCTTAAAAGGAAATAAATATGGCAGCCTCCGTATACCTCTTACTTCAGTTCCCCTTTAAAGGACAACTAAAGTGAGAGAAATATGGAGGCAGCCATATGTATTTCCTTTTAAACAATACCAGTTCCCTGGCAGCCCTGCTGATCTATTTGGTTGCAGTAGTGTCTGAATCACACCAGAAACAAGCATGCAGCTAATCTTGTCAGATCTGACAATAATGTCAGAAACCTCTGATCTGCTGCATGCTTGTTCAGGGACTATGGCTAAAAGCATTAGAGGCAGAGGATCAGCAGGGCTGTCAGGAAACTGGTATTGCTTAACCACCCTGGTGTTCTGATAAGATCGCCAGGGCGGCTGCGGGAGGTTTTTTTTTAAATTAAAAAAAAACTATTCCATGCAGCCAACTGAAAGTTGGCTGCATGAAAGCCCACTAGAGGGCACTCCGGATGCGTTCTTCTGATCGCCTCCGGCGGCCAGAAGTAACACGGAAGGCCGCAATGAGCGGCCTTCCGTGTTTCGCTTACCTCGTCGCCATGGCGACGAGCGGAGTGACGTCATGGACGTCAGCCGACGTCCTGACGTCAGCCGCCTCCGATCCAGCCCTTAGCGCTGGCCGGAACTGTTTGTTCCGGCTACGCTGGGCTCGGGCGGCTGGGGGGACCCTCTTTCGCCGCTGCACGCGGCGGATTGCCGCGCTGCGGCGGCGATCAGGTAGCACACGCGGCTGGCAAAGTGCCGGCTGCGTGTGCTGCTTTTTATTTCATTAAAATCGGCCCAGCAGGGCCTGAGCGGCAGCCTCCGGCGGTGTTGGACGAGCTGAGCTCGTCCAGACCGCTCAGGTGGTTAAAAGGAAATAAATATGGCAGCCTCCGTGTCCCTCTCATTTCAGCTGTCCTTTATAGCACAGTGTCTCCTCCTCGGCAACCTACAGCTGCCTGCTCACTCCCAGACAATCTGAATCATTCTATCTGTAGTCACATGATTATGCCTGGGGAAAAGGGAGAATGATTGCTTCGTCAGCCAAAGCCACGCCTCCCTGGTGATTGGTAAGCTGGTCACTTCAGAGGGTTATGGCTTCTGTCTGGCGAAGAGGAGGTGTGGCTTTTGCCTGACGGGGAAGGGGTGGGGCAAGTGAAGACAGGCTGCTTAGGAGATGTGGATCTGTAATATGGTGCAGCAGGTATTTTCCTCTTTTTGTTTTAGTTTTATTTATTTTTTTAGTTTGCAAAAAGGGCATTTCTATAGCAAAACATTTTTATTCCATGCATTATTAATTTGAAACCATGTCCTACACAAAAATACAAATAATAAAAAACACTGATACTTGGATTTAACAGAAAACAAATTAATTTCTGGACATATACTTTAAGGATTCTCAAGCCAAACATATACTGTATATTTCACACAACCCCCCCCCCCCTCCCCCATGCTATTCAGGTAAATATTTTTCCTCCCAGATTTGGGCTTTAAAATTCTCTGCCTCCTGTGTGCAGTTTGGAAGATTCTGAGTTGATCTCGGTTGTAATTTTCCTCCTGGATTTGGGCTTCACAATTCTCAGCCTCCTGTACTCTGCTTGGAAGACTTTCAGTTGGTTGAGTTCAGGGCTGGGCCGAGGCATAGGCTTGAGAGGCTCCAGCCTCAGGGCGCAGTGTAGGAGGGGGCGCACAATTCATTCAGCTGTCATTCCTAATTGTGTATGAAGCAGAAAGAAATAAGAAAAGGAGATACATAGCAGTGACTGCAAGCCAGATAACTAGAGATTAAGGTGTTGGGGAGGTTGTGGGCCCTGTGGCCCTCTTAGTCTAATAGCAATCAGTGTGTGACGGCTGGGGTGGCAGGGATGGAGGAGGGGCCTCCTAGTGTAATAGTAATCAGTGTGTGACGGCTGGGGTGTGAGGGATGGGGGAGGGGCCTCTTAGTCTAATAGCAATCAGTGTGTGACAGCTGAGGTGAGAGGGATGGAGGGATGCACTTTGGTGTCTCAGCCTTGGGTGCTGGAGGACCTTGTCCCTGCTCTGGTTGAGTTGGTCTCAGTTGGTTGTAGTTATATATTCAGGGATGATGGTCCTCATAAATGTGATTTGTATCAGAGGTATAATTGCTCGAAGAGGAGCTACTGTAGCTTCAGGGTGTCCAAGAGCTACGGAGGTCCCCAACTTATTATCTTCCATGCCTCCAATACAGGGTCCCCCTTCAGAGCAGGTCATTGTGGCCATGGCTGGGGAGAAGTCATGGTGGCTATGGCTGAAATGAAGTCATGGTTATGGAGGGTCATGGTTTCCATGGCTGGGGTGAAGTCATGGTTACAATGGCTCTGGTGAAATCATGGTGTCCATGGTTATGGAGGGTCATGGTTTCCATGGCTGGGGTGAAGTCATGGTTTCTATGGCTGTGGTGAAGTCATGGTGGCCATGGTTATGGAGGATTATGGTTTCCATGGCTGTGGTGAAGTCATGGTGGCCATGGTTATGGAGGATTATGGTTTCCATGGCTGTGGTGAAGTCATGGTGGCCATGGTTATGAAGGGTCATGGTTTCTATGGCTGGGGTGAAGTCATGGTGGCCATGGTTATGAAGGGTCATGGTTTCTATGGCTGGGGTGAAGTCATAGCGGCCATGGTTATGGAGAGTCATGGTTTCTATGGCTGGAGTGAAGTCATGGTGGTGATGATTATGGAGGGTTATGGTTGCCATGGCTGGGTAGAAGTCATGGTGGCCATGGTTATGGAGAGTCATGGTTTCTATGGCTGGAGTGAAGTCATAGTGGCCACAGTCATGCATCTCCCTCCCAGATACAATTGTTTTGCCTGAAGAAGTGGGTTCTTTCCAGTGAAACGCATCACAATTGGAATTTTTTTTTCTTTCAAATGTGAAACTAAAAGTTGTTTTGAATCTAGACCTATTGAATTTCACTACCTGATTTTAGTGTATTGTATCTTATGTTGGCGCCTCTGCTTTGGGATCATTGATACCTGCTGGGGATGGGCACTGCCTGTGTGGAATACTCCCAGGCATAGAGCTGCAGGAGCAGGTGATCATCAGGAGATGCCACACTGTGAAAGAGGCCTCATTCTAATCGGGCAAAAAATTGTACAGTGTATGGCTTCCTAAAACGAGGTAGCCATACACTGTCCAATTTTTTATCCCAATAAAGGTTCCCATTAACAGTAAAGATTTTCACTAAATGCGATCTTTCAATGTGGTTTGACCGATCGTAACTAATCAAAAGGCAATTATCGATTGTTCACATTTACTGAACGATTCTTTCTTCAAATTCCATTATAAAATCTAACTTTCGGATCGATTTTGTCCTATTTAGTAGTCGACCAAAGAATCGTTCGTTATCGATTGCCTTCATAAATGCCAAATTTCCTATACAATTCGATCGTAAAGATCGCATCGAAAGATTGCATGTGGTGAAAACATTGTACCATTAATGGACAACTTAAGATGTTCCATCAGACAAAAACATCTAATCTTTAATTGAAATGGACTTAAAGAGAACCCGAGGTGGGTTTGAAGAATATTATCTGCATACAGAGGCTGGATCTGCCTATACAGCCCAGCCTCTGTTGCTATCCCAAACCCCCCTAAGGTCCCCCTGCACTCTGCAATCCCTCCATAAATCACAGCCATGCTGCTGACAAACAGCTTGTCAGAGCTGGCTGTGTTTATCTCTATAGTGTCAGTCTGCTGCTCTCCCCGCCTGCATCCCTTCCCTCCCTGCTGATTGGAGGGAAGGGACGGGGGCAGGGACCGGAGCTATGCAGGAGGTGGGGAGCAGCTGAGACTGACACTACAGATGTAAACACAGCCTCACAGCACGGCTGTGATTTATGAGGGATTGCAGAGTGCAGGGGGACCTTAGTGGGGTTTGGGATAGCAACAGAGGCTGGGCTGTATAGGCAGATCCAGCCTCTGTATGCAGATAATATTCTTCAAACCCACCTCGGGTTCTCTTTATAGGCAGATCCAGCCTCTGTATGCAGATAACATTCTTTAAACCCACCTCGGGTTCTCTTTAAAGTGAACCACCAGACTAAAAATCTACTCAGCAGCACTGAAAATGCTTGGTGTTTCCTTTAACAGCTTCACAGCATCAGAACTTTGTTTTCTTACCCAAGCCTCACTTTTAGCTGCACAGAAGGAAACTGCCCGGGCATTTTTCCCCTGATGCTGTGCAAAGCATGATGGGATTTCTGATGATGTTGTTCTCCTTCTGCTGTCTTGGCACATTTTTGTTTCTTTTTAATTCGAGATTTGAAGCCTAGCGTGTGCAGCTGGGAGGGGTGATCAGGACAAAGGACAGTTGGAACTGTGTCTCCTGCTCCTTGTCACCTCCTTTCAACCAAAAAGATGGCTGCCCCCATGAAAAAGTTGGCTGCCCCCATGAAATCACAAACATTTGCCGGTTCTTTTAAAACAGGGTGGGTAGGAGATTATATTACCTATCTATTTTAATTAACATAACTAATGTAACTTAAAGCGGAATATAACCCTGCATTTCAACTTTGCTCTAAAACATTATTTACAGCATAGTATATGCAACCAGCATATTTTTTTTTACTAGACCAGCATTGGAAGGGTTAAACACAGAGGTTTAAAGTTCCGTGGAGAGATATGCAGAAGTTCAGATTGTTACATTCTATTTAGTTAAATGTATCTATTGAGAAATGTTACACACTCTTTGGCTGTCCTCCAACTCCTTCTCAGTCAGAGAGATGAGTCACATTCAACACTTAGATACATTTATGTAAACAAAATGTATCTATTTCGGCTTCTGATGCATCTGCAGAAATCTCCAGGAACTTTAAAGCACTGTGTAACCCTTCCAATGCTGGTCTAGTAAAAAAAAAAAAATGCTGGTTGCATATAATATACTGTAAATAATGTTTTAGAGCAAAGTTGAAATGCAGGGTTATATTCCGCTTTAATGACAGCATGCTTGTTTAGGCTGAAGTTCCCCTTTAAGTATTTATCAATATTACGATCAAAACACTGAACCACAACATTGGTTTTTGGTTGGTCGATCATAATATCTATAGTAATTACGATTATAGTTACGATTGAAAGCACAATTGTATAATGTATGGCCAGTAGTATTCTTGAATAGCAGCGCAATGTATTCCCCTGTCTACGTAATTATAGAAATTGCCCAGAAAAGAAGCTTTTCAATGTCCTGTACGTCAGAAGGGCCGCGGACAGGTGAAGTGGGTTCTCGTTTCACTCTGTTTCTCTCTCGACAAGACTTCTAACTGCCATTACTTCCCTGCAGACAGCCGCTGCCCTGTGTGTGTTACTGCAGCACACTAATGCCTGTTACAATGATGTACAGTGTAACTCATCAAGGTAAGAGGGGGTTCTCGGGAAACCCCCCATCCCCTCTCCCCCCCCCCCCCCCTCAAAAAAAAAGACAAAGTAAATAAAGAAAAAAGTCACAGATGATACAGAGGTATTGTAAAATCACCCTGAGGGCTTGCTCACACTGCAGGCGGTTTTGTCTTTTTTTTCGCATGTGTGCGCTTTTTAACCCCACCCCCCGACCACGTGGACAATGGATGTTTATGAGAAGGTTCATATCAGCATGGGTTGTGCGCTGTGCAGCTAGCAAAGCGCTACCTGTACCATTTTTGGGGCGATTCTGCCTCAATGGAAGGTATTGGAAAAAACGGAAAACGCTCACAAAATCGCTTTGTGCAGCGATCGCGTTCACGTTTTTTTTAAGAGTAAACACATTGTATTTATTCTTTTCCGGGTCAAAGAGTTCACTTCCTGTCTTGCGTCAAGGAGTGAATTAAAAAAACGCTCGGGAAAAACGCTTAGAAAACCACTTATCAAAAAAAAATCGAATTGCCCACTCAAGCGCCAGGAATCAAAAAAAAAATATGCGTCAAAAACCGCCCAAAGCCAACGGCCACGCGAACCGAACGCCATGTGAACAAGGCCACACAGCAGACTTTGCTGCAAGGAAAATTGGCTGACAGCTCTGCTTAGGAGGATTGTCTTAAAGTGACCGAGAGATGACCGATATTAAAGATTTATACTTCCCCGGGGCTTCCTCCAACCCCATAAGCACCGCTGAGTCCCTCGCTGTCCTCCCGCGTGCATCCGTTCAGCCACGGTCAGCTCTGTTATTCAGCTCAGTCGGGCCCAGTCGGGCTCAGTGACGTCAGCCAGGGGGTCTTCTGCGCTTGTGCAGAAGGTCCCCTGCTTAACGGAGGCACTCGGGAGGATGGCGAGGGACTGGAGGAAGCCCCGGGGAAGTAAAAATCTTTAATATCCGAGGTGTCTGATACACTTTAAGGTGTTTAATACATAAGGGGACTTGGCAGCCAATCGACCATCCGATTCAATCATATAATCATAATCAGGTGAAAATCAGTGGTGCCAAGTGCATGCCCAAGCGACGATGCAACCAATTTCAAGCCAAAATAGATTACATGTATTGATCGTACATGCTGCAAGATGTCGGCCCGACATCCGCAGGTAATGGCGAGCAATATTGGGACACGCGACGAATGCAACCAATTTCAGGCCGATATTAAAAGGGCACTACAGCGGAGAGTAAAATGAGCTATAAATGACTTTTCTCCTATGTTGCTGTCACCTACAGTAGGTAGTAGAAATCTGACAGAAGTGACAGGTTTTGGACTAGTCCATCTCTTCATGGGGGATTCTCAGGGATTTATTTATTTTCAAAAGCACTTAGTGAACGGCAGTTGCTCCGTCCAACTGCCAAAATACTGTGTAGCGAGCAGGGAAGCTGGCCAGCATCATAGTTTAAATTCTTTTTCGGGAATATATTTATAAAGAATAAAAGCCTTGCTGAGAATCCCCTATGAAGAGATGGACTAGTCCACAACCTGTCGCTTCTGTCAGAATCTTACTACCTACTGTAAGTGACAGCAACATAGGAGAAAAGTAATTTATGGCTCATTTTACTCTGGAAAAATGTGCTTCTTATTTGTCTATGTTTGCACATATTTTACATTTCACAGTTTTTCGCTGTAGTGCTCCTTTGATGCAACAAGATGTCGGGCCATCGTGGTCGGTCGGGTGCGAGGCAGTTATGGCGAGCGTTCTCGGGACGAGCGCAACTAAACCCCCGGCGCTTACATGTGCACATTACATGATGCATATTTATACACTAAACACAGCGAGGTGGCGGACTTGGCCAATTCCCGAGAGATTTCAGCAGCAAATTGATGGAGAATCGGCCTGCGGCGTATGGGCAGCCAACGGATCTCTCCTCCAATCGGATTCGGTCTTGGTCGATTTGGCCATACATCGTCTGAAGTATGGGCACCTTAAAGGGATACTGTAGGGGGGTCGGGGGAAAATGAGTTGAACTTAACCGGGGCTTCTAATGGTCCCCTGCAGACATCCTGTGCCCGCGCAGCCACTCACCGATGCTCAGGCCCCGCCTCCAGTTCACTTCTGGAATTTCAGACTTTAAAGTCAGAAAACCACTGCGCCTGCGTTGCCGTGCCCTCGATCCCGTTGATGTCACCAGGAGCGTACTACGCAGGCCTAGTATGGTCTGTGTCTGCGCAGTATGCTCCTGGTGACATCAGCGGGAGCGAGGACACGGCAATGCAGGCACAGTGGTTTTCTGACTTTAAAGTCTGAAATTCTAGAAGTGAACTGGAGGCGGGGCCGGAGCATTGGTGAGTGGCTGCGCGGGCACAGGATGTCTGCAGGGGACCATTAGAAGCCCCGTGCAAGTTCAACTCATTTTCCCCCGACCCCCCTACAGTATCCCTTTAAGTGATTTTCAAAGATGACATGGTGATTATAGATAGATGGTGGCGAGCTGCCTGCCGCGAATAGCTATGGGCAGCCTGGCAGTGTACTGCTTCCGGGTCGCTATGTTCCTCAGTAGTACGCAGTAGTACGCATGCCCAGGCGCGGCGGTACGTGTCCTTGATTGCACGCCTGACACCGGGCACGCTTTGCGCATGTGCGTGACGTCACAAAGCGTGCCTGGCCACAGGTGTGCAATCAATGACATGCACTGCCGAGCCTGGGCATGCCTAGAAATGGACGCGTGCGGACACGGGCATGCGTACTACCAGGGCAGGATTTACCATAAGGCAGTGTAGGCACGAGCCTACAGGCGCCTGGTGATGGAGAGGCGACTCACTCCCCTCACTGAGCGCCTCCTTCCCTATGCAGAGTCCTAAAGAGAGTAGTAATGAGAGGTTACTCACCCTGCTCTCTGCATTCCACTGATGAGATCTCCCTTCAACTGGGGGCACCTCTAGCTACTTAATACTGAGGGCACCTTTGGCTACCTCATACTAAAGGGCACCTGTAACTACCTACGCCGGGCAGGGGAAGTAAGGGAGAAGTAACAGCCGAGCCAGTCAGCACACTTGGGGTGCGGTTCAGCGGAGGTCTGTAGGTTCCTGGAGGGCGGAGTCTAGGGTGTCAGGACATCTGTGCCTATTGGCTCCTCTGATGTAAATCCGGGCCTGCGTACTACTGAGGAACATAGCAACCCGGAAGTAGTACACAGCCAGGATGCCCATAATGATTGTATTGATATGATTTCCAATGCATGGTTATATTAGGAGTTCTTGTTGCTATTGTAGGCACTGCTATTGGCCAGATGAAGCGGGCTGAGACCAGCGAAACGCGTTGCCTGTGCTAATAAAAATCTTTAGTAATAATTTACAGAGATTTTGTCATTGAGGTAAGATACCTCATAATATTTACCGTTTTAAGCTGTTTTTAGACGCTTTAATCATACCAGGGCGCCTCTTTCCTCCGTTCAGGGGATCACTCACCAGATCCATTGGTTTGACAGACCAAATCATGCCTCCTGGAGGTAAACCCCCCCCCCTCCCCCGTCACCTCTCTGGCAAGTTGGCTCCTCCTTCCGTTGTCCCCATCTTTGAAAATCACTAAAGGTGCCCATACTTCAGACGATGTGTGGGCGAATCGACCAAGACTGAATCCGATTGGAGGAGAGATCTGTTGGCTGCCCATACGCCGCAGGCCGATTCTCGATCGATCTCCGTGCAAAGAGAAGCCCTAGAAGCATGAGTGGAAGCGGCAGAATTGAGGCTTGAAGACTACGAGAACCGCGCAACACGCTCAAATCTTCGCATTAAGGGGCTCCCGGGTCCTTTTCAGACATAAAAGAAGTTGCGTGTAACCTATTTGCCGCTCTGCTCCCACAAGTGGATCACGAGATGTTCCCTATGGACCGAATCCACCGTGCCCTAGGCAAGCCGAAAAACCCAAACACCCCAAGAGATGTTATACTGAAGCTGCATTACGGGGAAATCAAAGAAAAGCTTCTGCTAGCGGCTAGGGATCTCACTGAACTGCCCGGGGTTCCGATCTCGGTACACATATACTCTGATCTCTCCCCGCTTACACTTCAGAAGAGGAGACTCCTGAGAGCGATCATGCTAGCACTCATTAAGGAGAAAGTAAGGTATCGGTGGGGCTTCCCATACTCACTGAAATTCACCTTGGGCGACACTGCCCACTCAATTCGCACACTAGATGAAGGTCATAATGGAAGCCACGGGCATCGCCCTAGAACTACCATCTGTTGCCCCCCTGCCACAACGTAGGCTGCGGAGGGAATGGTCAGAGGTAGCCTCTCGTTCATCAAGAAGCTAAGAAATAATGTGCTACTTTTTTTGTTTTTCCTCTTTTTTTGTTTCTTTCTATGGGAACTTGCACTATGTTCACCTTGGCTTTACCATGTTTATAAGGACTGTTTGATGTTTGGTTCTTCTTTTTACCTTGTTTTTCTTGTTCGGAGTACCCTGGGCACCCTCAGGTCTATGACTTCTCTACCCAGCCTACGTGTCTGAATTGGAACTCTTTAATATTGAAGGCTTGGGGACCAGGCATCCTAACCCGCCTTTCGGTGGATACTCCCTCATGTTTACCTGAACTGTCTGAAACCAGGAGGGCCCTGGTTTCAGACATAGAGGTCAGTCCGTCCTACACAACATGTGGCACATCTAACTCAAGGAGCTTATGGGGGATTTTTTGTCAAAGTTAATACACTATAATTAAGTTTTCATATTAAAAAGAAAAAAAAACACAGCACTGTAAGGCCTAAAACCCACTAGGAGCACTATTCTGAGCGCTTTGTGATGTGAAAAGCTCTTGCTATCATCCATCGTTAGCTGAGCGTGTAAGGAAATCGCTAGCGGTTTGAATCGCTCCCTAAACGCTCACAAAATCGCTCTAATGGGTCCCAGCCCTTAGGGCCCATTCGGTGCCCAGGATGCGCGCTTTGCAGATCGGCGGTGATCAGCAAATTGCTGCTGCACAAGTTATTCTATGGGATTACTCTCACTGCAGCGATTGCAGTGCGTTTGCGATTATCGCCGATCGCAAAATTGCTGCATGTAGCATTTTACCAGCAGTTGCGGCACTACTCTCATACATGCGAATGAAAACCGCTAAATGCAATTGCGGAATAGCTATCGCTAGGCGATTGCGATTTTGCGTTCCCGCGTGTGAATGGGGCCTGAGTCATATTAAATAAGTATTTTTAAATGAAGTTAAAGCAGACAAAATGTTTGGAAAATAATTATACTCTCTTGCAGAGTTTTAGCAGAGATATATGTGAGGTAAAGAGATGGTTCATGAAGGTGGTAGGTAGGAAAATGGAGGCTGCCATATTTATTTCCTTTTAAACAATACCAGTTGCCTGGCAGCCCTGATGATCTATTCTGCTGCAGTAGTGTCTAAATCACACCAGTAACAAGCATGCAGCTAATCTTGTCAGATCTGACAATAATGTTAGAAACACCTGATCTGCTGTATGCTTGTTCAGGGGCTATGGCTAAAAGTATTAGAGGCAGAGGATCAGCAGGACTGCCAGGCCACTGGTATTACTTAAAATAAAATCAATATGGCAGCCTCCATGTCCCCCTCGCTTCAGTTGTTCTTTAAATGATCTCTTTTGTTAAAAAAAACAAAAAACAAACAAACAAAAACAACACATTCTTTAATAATACTGCGCAGTGAAGTTTGGATCTGTGTGGCCCAAATCCGAGTCCGTTTTGCAGTAGGTTCACTGTAAAGAGGAACTGTAGTGAAAATAAAGTAATGAATAACATTGCTATTTTTTATTTTTTTTTGCAATATTCATTTATAGATTATTTTGTCAGTGTTTTGACCATTGTAAAATGTTGCCTCTTCATGGTTTACATTCTGAAATGGGTCCGGTGGTTACATCTTTAGTCCTGTCAGGTGCAGGTCTGCAGAATATTTGTTTAAAGGATACCCAAAGTGACATGTGACATGATGAGATAGACATGTGTATGTCCAGTGCCAATGTACATTAATAACTATGCTGTGTGCCTTTTTTTCTTCCTCTGCCTGAAAGAGTTAATTATCAGGTATGTAAGTGGCTGACTCAGTCCTGACTCAGACAGGAAGTGACTGCAGTGTGACCCTCACTGATAAGGAATTCCAACTATAAAACACTTTCCTAGCAGAAAATGGCTTTTGAAAGCAAGAAAGAGATAAAAAATGGGAATTTCTTATCAGTGAGGGTCGCACTGTAGTCTCTCCCTGTCTGAGTCAGGACTGAGTCAGCCACTTACAACATACCTGATATTTAACTCTTTCAGGCAGAGAAAGAAAAAAGGATAACAGTATAGCAGGGGTGCCTCTAGCCTTTTTGTCACTCCAGGCAAGATAACCTGCGCCCCCCCCCAGTAGGCGGCACACACCTGCCTGTCATATATATGCAGCGGCTAGCATGAAAGATGGAAAAAAAAACACACACTGGCTGCGGTAGCATTGCATTGTGCTCCCCCTCCCTCCCACTTGTAGTTGCCTGGTGGTTGAGACGCCCCTGCAGTATAGTTATTTGTGAGCTTGGCACTGTACATACCCATGTCTATCTCATCATGTCACATGTCACTTCGGGTATCCTTTAATGAGAATTCCGAAGCCAGGGAAAATAATCCCTGTTCTCTCAGAATAGACTGGGAAAAGAATTCTGCATAGCTTAAAAGCCTAGGCTAAGCAGCACTAGGGGCTACACAGCAATATACAGTAAGGCCTAGTTCACACAAATCGCAGGGTCAGTTGCAAGCACTAAGCACTTTTGTGAGTGCTTTTGTTAAGCCATTCCTGGCATTAGAGCGATTTGCGCTTTTTTTGGCAAGCGATTTCGTATGCCTTTTTGTTTTGCAATTTGTGATCTTCTGTGTGCAGACAAACGGGAAGTGCACTCTGACACAGAAAGGAATGTATTTTAAAGCAATTTGTGACTTTTTTTCTATACCTTGCGTTGAAGCGCAATCGTACAGAAAATGGTGCAGGACACGCGTTTGAGATTGGAAAAAAAAAAAACTCATCACCCACGTGAGAACACTCACATAGGATTTTATCACACAATCGCTTATACAGAAATGTTAGAATCGCTAGTGTATAAAAAAAGTAACCTCAAAATTCTCATAGTGGGAACCAGCCCTGATATACACAGTAGCTTCAGGAAGTGGCTCTGGTGTTGAAACTATCTTCTACAATGTGTCACTACAGGGCCTCTTTCAATGATGCTGGAGAAGCCATTTTTGTATGGGAGTCAGGCTTACGCGCCGGCCTACACACGGCGGTCTTCTGTGGTGGGGGATAGAATGTGTGAAATGATCCTCTTTATGAATGGAGCTGCAGTGGCGTTTGCTCGTTGATTTGTTTTTGCCCCTGGATGCGGCGGGCCGCTGCCTCTGTCAGTAAGTGCGGCCGGGGGGGGGGGGGGGGGTTCTTGTTAAGATGCAGGCCATGTTCAGCGGCGATGTTACCCGCATGGCCTGGATTTTGCTTCCGAATTAGATACTTTCTGCCTGTTTCTAACATCTGCAGTGCGTGATTCTGATAAGAGGGGGTGTTACCCCCCCTCACAAATAAAACAAAAATAAATAAGAACTTCAATGATCAGCGATTTCCAAGGCCTTCTGCGGTTGACATTGTCTCGGTAAACACACCTTTGTAGCGCACGCAGAAACACTTATAAAATGAGGCCTGGCTATTATTAGATGCACTGGTAGAGTTGGTCCCTCTGTTGCCATGGAAACAACATCTGCACTTGAGTTTAAAGAGGCAGTACACTTAAATGGAGTGGGCTTGTCAAAAGCCAGTGGATGACTGGGGTCAAGGAACCTACTAGAAGGCTCGAGGCGTGCCAGCCAGGGCCTCTACCGAACAGCAAAAACACTAAAGGACAACTGAACTGAGAGGGATATGGAGGCTGCCATATTTCATTTCTTTTTATACAATACCAGTTACCTGGCTGTCCTGCTGATCATTCTGGCATGAGGAGTGTCTGAATCCCACACCTGAAACAAGCATGCGGGTAATCTACTTAGATTTTTGACAGAACACCTGATCTGCATGTTCAGAGTTAGGCTTCAAGAGGAACTGTCATGAAAATCTAAAATTTAAAACACATACAAATAAGAAGTATGTTTTTTCCAGAGTAAAATGAGCCATAAATTACTTTTCTCCTATGTTGCTGTCACTTACAGTAACTAGTAGAAATCTGACATTACCAACAGGTTTTGGGTTAGTCCATCTCTTCATGGGGGATTCTCTAGTGAATGGATAGGCTGCATTCTCAGTGATTCCACTGGTCTCTAGTGAATGGATAGGCTGCCTTCTCAGTGATGTCACTGGTCTCTAGTGAATGGATAGGCTGCATTCTCAGTGATGTCACTGGTCTCTAGTGAATGGATAGGCTACATTCTCAGTGATGTCACTGGTCTCTAGTGAATAGATAGGCTGCATTCTCAGTGGTGTCACTGGTCTCTAGTGAATGGATAGGCTGCATCCTCAGTGATGTCACTGATCTCTAGTGAATGGATAGGCTGCACTCTCAGTGATGTCACTGGTCTCTAGTGAATGGAGAGGCTGCATTCTCAGTGATGTCACTGGTCTCTAGTGAATGGATAGATTGCATCCTCAGTGATGTCACTGGTCTCTAGTGAAGGGATAGGCTGCATTCTCAGTGATGTCACTGGTCTCAGGTGAATGGACAGGCTGCATTCTCAGTTTTGTCACTGGTCTCTAGTGAATGGGTAGGCTGCATTCTCAGTGATGTCACTGGTCTCTAGTGAATGGATAGGCTGCATTCTCAGTGATATCACTGGTCTCTAGTGAATGGATAGGCTGCATTCTCAGTGATGTCACTAGTCTCTAGTGAATGGACAGGCTGCATTCTTAGTGATGTCACTGGTCTCTAGTGAATGAATAGGTTGCATTATCAGTGATGTCACTGGTCTCTAGTGAATGGATAGGTTGCATTATCACTGATCTCTAGTGAATGGATAGGCTGCATTCTCAGTGATGTCACTAGTCTCTAGTGAATGGACAGGCTGCATTCTCAGTGATGTCACTGGTTTCTAGTGAATGGACAGGCTGCATTCTCAGTGATGTCACTGGTCTCTAGTGAATGGATAGGTTGCATTATCAGTGATGTCACTGGTCTCTAGTGAATGGATAGGCTGCATTCTCAGTGATGTCACTGGCCTCTAGTGAATTAATAGTTGCATCCTCAGTGATGTCACTGGTCTCTAGTGAATGGATAGGGTGCATTCTCACTGATGTTACTGGTCTCTAGTGAATGGATAGGCTGCATTCTCAGTGGTGTCACTGGTTTCTAGTGAATGGATAGGCTGCCTTCTCAGTGATGTCACTGGTCTCTAGTGAATGGATATGCTGCACTCTCAGTGATGTCACTGGTCTCTAGTGAATGGATAGGCTGCATTCTCAGTGATGTCACTGGTCTCTAGTGAATGGATAGGCTGCATCCTCAGTGATGTCACTGGTCTGTAGTGAATGGACAGGCTGCATTCTCAGTGATGTCACTGGTCTCTAGTGAATGGATAGGCTGCACTCTCAGTGATGTCACTGGTCTCTAGTGAATGGATAGGCTGCATTCTCAGTGATGTCACTGGTCTCTAGTGAATGGATAGGCTGCACTCTCAGTGATGTCACTGGTCTCTAGTGAATAGAGTTGGGCCGAACCTCCGATTTTAGGTTTGCGAACCTGGTTCGCGAACTTCCGCGGAAGGTTCGGTTCGCGTTAAAGTTCGCGAACCGCAATAGACTTCAATGGGGATGCGAACTTTGAAAAAAAAAATAATTATGCTGGCCACAAAAGTGATGGAAAAGATGTTTCAAGGGGTCTAACACCTGGAGGGGGGCATGGCGGAGTGGGATACATGCCAAAAGTCCCTGGGAAAAATCTGGATTTGACGCAAAGCAGCGTTTTAAGGGCAGAAATCACATTGAATGCTAAATGACAGGCCTAAAGTGCTTTCAAACATCTTGCATGTGTATACATCAATCAGGTAGTGTAATTAAGGTACTGCTTCACACTGACACACCAAACTCACCGTGTAACGCACCGCAAACAGCTGTTTGTGTAGTGACGGCCGTGCTGGACTGGTGCGCACCATGGCGAGAGTGCAGGTTTTGGTGGCTTTACAGCACATATGGTCGCCTGGCTGATGTAGCTGAATGACAGAACAGTGACTGTCCAGCTGATCAAATTTGGTCTGACCACAATTAGGCAACGACCTTATTATCGTGGGTGTGCCCCCCGAGACACTCATCTAGGCGCAGGTCATTGCTTCATTGTGATACGCAAGCCCCTTCACCACGGCAAGGTAATGATCACGAAGGGGAATGGGCGCATGTACATGCCTTTTCTTTTGTTGTTGCAGCTGCCCGCAGTGCAGCCAGAAAAATTAGGCAGTCATGTACACGCACCAGAAAAATTATTACAGCGGCCGCTGCTAGCAGCGGCCTAAAAAATTCAGCAATCCGCCTGGAGTCCCGGACCCTGTTGGTGGTGGCGGAGAAGGTAGTCAAGCGGCCTGCAGGCAGACATGCTGTGTGGAGGGACTGGGAGCGACTTAGTCTTCTTGGGGCAGGCCAGGCAGCCAGTCACACGGCGTGCAGGCAGAGATGCTGTGTGTGCGGGGACTGACTTAGTCTTGGGGCGGGCAGCAGCCCTCCGGGATCCATGCCTCATTCATTTTGATAAAGGTGAGGTACTTAACACTTTTGTGACTTAGGCGACTTCTCTTCTCTGTGACAATGCCTCCAGCTGCGCTGAAGGTCCTTTCTGACAGGACGCTTGCGGCAGGGCAGGAGAGAAGTTGGATGGCAAATTGGGACAGCTCTGGCCACAGGTCAAGCCTGCGCACCCAGTAGTTCAAGGGTTCCTCATCGTTGTTCACAGCAGTGTCTACATCCACACTTAAGGCCAGGTAGTCGGCTACAGAACAGGTATGCAGTGGTGGGTTCACAGCACAGGTATGCAGTGGTGGTTTAATGAACAGGTATACAGTGGCGGGTCCACTGAACAGAACAGGTATGCAGTGGCAGGTTCACTGAACAGGTATGCAGTGGTGGGTTCACAGCACAGGTATGCAGTGGTGGGTTCACAGAACAGGTATGCAGTGGTGGGTTCACAGCACAGGTATGCAGTGGTGGGTTCAATGAACAGGTATACAGTGGCGGGTCCACTGAACAGAACAAGTATGCAGTGGCAGGTTCACTGAACAGGTATGCAGTGGTGGGTTCACAGCACAGGTATGCAGTGGTGGGTTCACAGAACAGGTATGCAGTGGTGGGTTCACAGCACAGGTATGCAGTGGTGGGTTCAATGAACAGGTATACAGTGGCGGGTCCACTGAACAGAACAGGTATGCAGTGGCAGGTTCACTGAACAGGTATGCAGTGGTGGGTTCACAGCACAGGTATGCAGTGGTGGGTTCACTGAACAGGTATGCAGTGGTGGGTTCACAGCACAGGTATGCAGTGGTGGGTTCACAGCACAGGTATGCAGTGGTGGGTTCACAGCACAGGTATGCAGTGGTGGGTTCACAGAACAGGTATGCAGCCAGACAGGAACAAGTTAAGCCTAACTAATCTTTCCCTGAGAGACAGTCTGCAGCAGCTCGCCCTACTCTCACTAACGCAGGCAGCACACGAGTGACCGTAATGTCCGCCGCTGCCTGCCTTATATAAGGGGGGGTGGGGCTCCAGGGGCTAGTGTAGCCTAATTGGCTACACTGGGCCTGCTGACTGTGATGTAGAGGGTCAAAGTTGACCCTCCATGTGCATTATGGGGCGAACCGAACTTCCGCAAAGGTTCGCCTGCGGGACGCGAACGCGAACCACTGAAGTTCGCATGGAACCGTTCGCAGGCGAACCGTTCGGCCCAACTCTACTAGTGAATGGATAGTTGCATCCTCAGTGATGTCATTGGTCTCTAGTGAAGGGATAGGCTGCATTCTCAGTGATGTCACTGGTCTCTAGTGAATGGATAGGCTGCATTCTCAGTGATGTCACTGGTCTCTAGTGAATGGATAGTTGCATCCTCAGTGATGTCACTGGTCTCTAGTGAATGGATAGGCTGCATTCTCAGTGATGTCACTGGTCTCTAGTGAATGGATAGGCTGCATTCTCAGTGATGTCACTGGTCTCTAGTGAAGGGATAGGCTGCATTCTCAGTGATGTCACTGGTCTCTAGTGAATGGATAGGCTGCATTCTCAGTGATGTCACTGGTCTCTAGTGAAGGGATAGGCTGCACTCTCAGTGATGTCACTGGTCTCTGGTGAATGGAGAGGCTGCATTCTCAGTGATGTCACTGGTCTCTAGTGAATGGATAGGCTGCATTCTCAGTGATGTCACTGCTCTCTAGTGAATGGATAGGCTGCATTCTCAGTGATGTCACTGCTCTCTAGTGAATGGATAGGCTGCATTCTCAGTGATGTCACTGCTCTCTAGTGAATGGATAGGCTGCATTCTCAGTGATGTCACTGGTCTCTAGTGAATGGATAAACTTGTTTGTCTTCCATTTTCCTGAGTATTATTGTCAGGGAGTTGATTCGAGTTTTTGTTGCTTCACCTCTCATGAAAGTCATTGAACATTAAATTGTGCTATAAGAGGTCTTCAGAGCTTTCAGAAAATCAAGCAGCCATTCCAGGAGAGGGCTTGAATTGTCAGGGCTAGCTTGTACTCTTCGCTCTCTGTCCTTTATTTGCTGTCTGGCTGATGCGCGGGGTTTAGACTCTGGAATATCCGGATCACATGTGCTGTGTTGTAGCCACTCTAAGGCTGGTTTCCCACTAGAGCAGAGAGTGGACTTTTCTTGCCTGTTCTCTGCTCATTGCTAAGCGGAGAGTGAACTGAGGTTATACGCAGGAGACGCTCCCACTTATCACACTGCAACCGGGTCCTGTTGCTGTAAGCGGGCCACACTTCTGTGCAGTCTGTGATATTCCAGGCCCAGACGGATGCATTCCCCATATAACCTATGGGAAGCACATCTGCCCCAGGCTGCACCCGGACCATTAGGGCCGGCGCTACCATAGAGGCAAACGAGGCAATTGCCCCAGGGCCCCAGAGCCTGTAGGGCCCCCCAGTGGCTACAAGAGGAATACATTTTTTTTTAAAAAAAGACCTTCTAGTTTTTGAGAAAATCGATTTTAAAGTTTCAAAGGGAAAAAAAACACATTTCAAAACCCGCCGACTTTAACAGTTAATAGCAAATCCACCTTAAATGCTAGAAACCCCAAATTTGCAGGATATGTTAAGGAGATCATTGGGAATAAGAGGGAACATTTTTTTTCAAAAAGACCTTTTAGTTTTTGAGAAAATCGATTTTAAATTTTTGAAGGAAAAAAGTATACTTTTAAATGCGGTAAATGTCACTTTTAGTACCTAACGGTAGTGTAATTTTACATGCATCAAAAGAAAGAGCAATACATTTCCTGACGGGGTTTCCTGGGGGTCTATACGCAGCCACAGCGCTTTGGCCAGGGATCGCTATACAGCCGCAATATGGCTGTATGAAGATCCCTGGCATTTTTTCCTATTTTCCCAATTTTTTTATTTTTTTTTAGGGAAAGTGTGGGAATTTTTTTTTTTAATTATGTGGGGTCCCCCCTCCTGAAACTTTTTAACCCCTTGTCCCCCATGCAGGATGGGATAGCCAGAATGTGGAGCTCCGACCGATTGGGGCTTCACACCCTGACTATACCAGCTGCAAAAAGGTCCCTTAATGCCGATTTTTGTTCCGGGGTATCTGTTGGGGGCCCCCCCAGGTTTATTTTACCCTGGGGCCCCGTTGTTGCTAAAACCGGCCCTGCGGACCATGACGGACCCTCAGAGCGGACATTATACTATCCCCTCCCGCTGGGCACATGTGATTTAGAAGTAAGTGAGATCCGAGTCTGACACTAGAGAAAGGCAGGTATCTTATCTTCACACTGGTAAACATAACATTGAGCTGAGGAAATCCACTTGCTGGCCAAGCAGCAGTAATCCGGTGTTGCTGCTCACAGTGATGACTTGCTCCAGGTCTCTATTGGGAGTGATAACACAGGGTTTCTCCCAGCAGGTGGATTTCCTCAGCTTTTCTACCTCCCAGTTCGACACTGGAAGGGGCATATCTAGAATGACCTCATCACATTCATTTATACAAGATTTTGCACATGCTTCATATTTATTGCCTTTTAAATAATGCAAGTTGCCTGGCTCTCCTGCCGATCCTCTGCCTCTATACTTTTAGCCACAGACCCTGAACAAGCATGCAGCAGATCAGGTGTTCTGACTGAAGTCTGACTATATTAGCTGCATGCATGTTCCTGGTGTGCGGTACTACTGACCAGAAAGATCAGCAGGGCTGCCAGGCAACTGATAATGTTTAAAAAGAAAAAAATAAATATGGCAGCCTCCCTATCCCTCTCACTTCAGAGGTCCTTGAGGGCTCGTTTCCGCTATCGTGAATCAGCATGCGTCCAACGCATGCGGATTCGCACATGGTATGCAAGTGGATGGGCCTGTGTCCACTGTTGCGTTGGTGATGTGTGTTTTTTTTGAGCAGTGAAAAAACGCACAAAAGAGCCAACAAATTCGCTTGAGTGGAATGCATGCGAATCGCATGCAATGTATTTAATAGGGAAATCGCATGCGTTTTCCCCATGCGTTTTTTGCCGCAAATTCGCATGCAAATTCGCATAGGTACCGATGTCAATTCACACAGGCAGTGACATGGTTAATCTATTTTGGTTCCTGGACATAGAAACTACGTCCAGGAACCATGCGTGCTCCCGCGGCCGATCGCACGTGTGCACGCTTGCTCCCAGCCCATGCTTCGTTAGCCAGGCAATCAGTGAATCGGGCTATGGTGCCCGATCACTGATTGCTCTCCCCCGCTGAAAATGCGACAGCTTCTCTCGGAAGCTTCGCTTTTTCTGGCTGTTGCCTCCCCCTGCGTCACTCTAAGCGTGTGTTACGCTTAGAGTGACGTCTTGTAAACAAACTCATGGCCGTCATCTTGTGGCCAAAAAGTAAAACTACAACAAAAAGTAAAAAAAAATGTAAATCAACACACAATTACGTTAAAAAAATATGGTTTACATCCCACCCTCCCAAAAATACCCAAATAAAATGTTTAATATAAAAAAAAACAAAAAACATTACAATAAAAAAAAAAAAACATGTAAATATTTACCTAAGGGTCTATACTTTTTAAATATCAATGTAAAGATGAAATATTTCTATTTTTTTTTTATTTTAAACTTGTAAATAGTGATAGATGCAAAATGGAAAAAATGCACCTTTATTTCCAAATAAAATATTGTCGCCATACATTGTGATAGGGACATAATTTTAACGGTGTAATAACCGGGACATATGGGCAAATACAATACGTGAGTTTTAATTATGGAGGCATGTATTATTTTAAAACTATAATGGCTGAAAACTGAGAAATAATGAATTTTTTCAGTTTTTTCTTATTCTTCCTGTTAAAATGCATTTACAGTAAAGTGGCTCTTAGCAAAATGTACCCCCCAAAGAAAGCCTAATTGGTGGCGGAAAAAACAAGATATAGATCAGTTCATTGTGATAAGTAGTGATAAAGTTATAGGCTAATGAATGGGAGGTGAACATTGCTCAAGTGAAAACGACGGAACGCGAATGGGTTAAAATCGCATATACCCTCACCTATGCGAATTCGCATGCGAATTCGCGGCAAAAACCGCATGGGGAATCGCATTCGCATGCGATTTCATCAGCGGTGGAATCCAGGCGATTCCGCACCGCAACAGTGGAAACTAGCCCTAAAAGGGAACCTGAAACAGGCTTTATACCTGTATTTATACTTCCTCCTGCCCCATGAGTTCTGTGGGCTCCCTGGCCATCCTCTGTTCAGTAGATATCCCTCCCGGTAGTCTGGCCAGCCACACTCTTCTGCGCATATGTGGCCTGGTCAAGGACGCACCAACACCTCCATCACACTCCCACAGCTGGGGGCGTTCTGCGGCTGCGATTCTTTGCTGGAAATTGTAGCATTGAAATTGTAGCATTAAGGTAGCCACACACCTGATGATTATGGGCAGATTCGACAAAGAGACAAATGTATCTCTCATCAAATCTGATTAGAGATAAATTTGTCTCTTCCCGATTCCCGTCCGATTTCAGCATGAAATGTGTGCATCTATACGTTACCTGTCCTGTGGCAGCCTCCGCATGGTGTCCATCCATTTATGCGGGTTCTACAAGCGTCCAAACAGACACGGCACGGAAGCTGCTGAAGGACTAGTAATGTATAAATGCACAAACCGGGGGAGGGGGGCACATTTCTACATTACGGCGGCAGTGGATCTGTTGCCGAAATCGGCCACCGTACCTCCGCACACCTGACCAACCAACTTCGGCCCGACACCATCCAAAAATACGTTTTTTCCGTTAAAATTAGGTGTTCAGTTTCCTGTTTCCAGGGTTAATTTTCTAGACTGTTCCCCGCAGACCAGATGTTGCAGGAGAGAGCTGATTATTATATATAGGGGGCTGTGGTGTATATATGCTGATGTGGCACTAAACGCAAAGCCAGCACAAGCATGACGTCATCACAGAGGGTGGGGAGGCCATATGTTATGCACATATATATATATATATATATATATATATATATATATATATATATACCCTTACATGCTCACAGACGCTGGCAGCATAGCACATTCAGCAGACACATTTCGCGGCGTCGCTAAACCAGACAGACGGAGCGAGCGGTGACAGATGGCTGCAGTGCTGCGCATCGTGAGCTGTGATGTCACCCAGCGACTTCACACTTTGGCTGTGCAATAAAGTGAAAGTGACACGAGAAAGCGAATGCGTCATTTCGTACGTGAAAACGACTCGCGGGTTTATGCTGAGTTTATGACTCCCCAGGAGCGTAACTAGAGGGGAGCGAATCGATCGCAGGGGGGCCCAAAGCTGTGCGGGTTCCAACTACTAGCCTTCCCTTCCTCTGATAGAGGTGACTTTACTTCAGGTCAGGTGTATTTGTGGCTACACTTCTTGTGCGAGTGGTTGTATGCATGAGGAGCGCTCCACTTACTAGATAGGTTTTTTAGGGGGGAGTGGGTGGGTTACCAAGGGGGGCTGCGTGTTTTTGATACAAGAAAATAAAGATGATAAGCTTTTAGAGAAATTGGTTGTTCCTTTGTTTGTGAAGACCATGACGGCCACTCTTGTTTTATGAGCCTTGTAAGATGGGCCCCCAGGCTGTGAAATGCACAAATGGGAGGAAAGAGAAGGTGTGTGGGTATTGGCAGCGGGGGGGCAATGATTTGCTGGTGGGCCCAATGAATTCTTGGTACGTACACCTCTGTGTTTCCCCTTTTGCTGTGAGCAAATTGGCTAAAGTGCAGGTTTTAATATTATTTTGTATATGCCTTATATATTTTATACTAGCTGATGACCTGGCGTTGCCCAGGTATGTATTTGACTGGTGTTGGCTCCGCCCACTTTTTCTAACCCTAACACACAAACACTCACTGACCAAGTTTGTGAGCTTTTCGGTCTCTGGCATCAATAATTTGCATTGAAATGAAACAAATCTGATTGGCTGTTTGTGGCTCCACCACCCTTCTTTGAATTTGAACCCCAGTGACCCAATAACCAACTGTACCAGGTTTGAAGCCTGTGCCATTAACAGTGCGAGAATGGCAGCAATTACATGTTCCCCTTGAAAAGCAATAGGTGAATTTTGATTGGCTGTTGTAGGCTCCACCCACTTTTCTGAATATTAATCCCAGTCACCCAGTAACCAACTGTGCAAAGTTTGAGAACCCTGCCATTAACAGTGTAATGGCTGCTGTTTACATCTCCCAGTGAAATTTGTATTTGTCTTCACCCACTTTTTGGTTATGAGGATAAAAAGTATCCTATACTTTATTCCAGGTAGTGTACTATATGTGTGCCAAATGTCATTCAAGTCTGTTCATTGTTGCGTGATTAAGTGACAAACATCCAAACTTCCACATTTATAATATTAGTGAGATAAGATGAGGAAGGGACGAATGTTTTTCAGGCTTGTGTTACTCTATTTGGGTCCTCTACCATTCAGATTTCCTAAAATAGAAGGTATTGGCAAGGATTCAGCTTCATGTGAGTGAGCGGGAAATGACTCCCATAATGCAACACTTACGCTCAGTGAGTGGAATATGCAAATCTGTCCTCCTTACATCACCTGTACCATTGCGGGCTGTGCCATTGTTTCTCTGCCCTTCTCCATAGCAATGGAACATGGTGCTAACCTGCAGGCTTATGATGAGTCAGTACAGCAGTGAGCCACGCCCTTGCCTACGAGATCAAGTGCCGAACTGTGAGGGCGATAGTACTTGTATGTGTTTACAATGTGTTTGCAAGCGCAGAATGCTCCTGGCAGCAAAGTGCAATCAAGGCACACTTGGCTAGGGGCAGCAGAGGAAGGAAGAAGAGTAGAAAGTTAGCGAGAGACCAGGACGACCGATAAAGGACAAAGGAGAACTGTAGTGAGAGGTATATGGAGGCTGCCATATTTATTTCCTTATAAGCAATACCATGCAAACAGTGAAGAGGCGGCACACAAACGGCTTTGCTATTTAAAGCGTATATTGGTGGTGGAGCAACACTACATGTTACGAACCATCGCGGTTCTTCATCAGGTGTAAAATGAAACCAAATGTAATCCACATATTTATACAAGTTCAAAGCCACACCCCTTAGCCCGGGGGCGTGGTGATCTTAACTAGACAAAGACCACACCTAGCTATCACAATTACACTCCAACTCCTCATTTCACCACTTATCAGATAGAACAATCAATCAAAAAATGTTTACAAAAATTCACATTATTACACATTAGCATCTCTGTAATTCTACACACAGTAACACATTAGGGGAACTCCAAAATATGGCTACCCATTACACAAATATTATAACTGACCGTGATCCCAGGGCACTCCACTAGGGCTACCCGTGAACTCCGACCTAAAAAAAGAAAGGCAAAAGGCTGTAACTATAGTCACTACCACTAAAATCCATCATACATTGCACCACTAGCTTAGCTTGGTCTAATTACAAATAGCAGTAAAAAGCACCTAAGTTGCTATAAATGCTATACAAAATGCTGTAAAAATGCTGAAAAAATGCTGAAAAAAGCACCTTAGCTGCTATAAAAATGCTGAAAAAATGCTGAAAAAAGCTGAAAAAAAAGCTGAAAAAAAGCACTGCTGAAAAAATGCTGAAAAAAGCACCTTAGCTGCTATAAAAATGCTGAAAAAATGCTGAAAAAAGCTGAAAAAAGCACTGCTGAAAAAATGCTGAAAAAAGCACCCTAGCTGCTATAAGTGCTATACAAAATGCAGGAAAAAGGCTGGAAAAATGCTGAAAAAATGCCGCCATAATGCCATGAAACAGCTGAAAAATGCTGCAAAAATGCTGCAAAAATGCTGCAAAAATGCCGCCATAATGCCATAAAACAGCTGAAAAATGCTGTAAAAATGCTGCAAACATGCTGCCATACTGCTACTAAAAGCTGCTATATAAAGCATTTCCACTGCATATGTTCATTCATCCCTCTTGGGGACATCACATCAAGGTAGCTAATCCATCGTGCCTCTTTCTGAAGTAGGAGCTTTTCTCTGTCTCCCCCACACCGTTCTAAATCTAGGGAATCAAGCACCATCCATCTTAATTGTGAGGCCCTGTGTCTCGCTTCACAAAAATGCCTGGACACAGAGGTTTCATATATTCCTTTGCCTTCCAAGAACCCACTGATAAATCGCTTGTGTTCCTGGATTCGTACCCGCACAGCCCGTGTGGTCATGCCAACATACATCATACCACACGGGCATTTTAAACCATATACCACATGGGTACTGGCACAGGTGTATCTACCTCGGATCTGCACTTGCCTACCCGTGTGAGGGTGGGAAATGGAGTTGCCTCCCACAATTGCTGAGCACACATTACAACTGCAACAGGCAAAGGTACCATTCCTCTGTTTGTTCAACTTTTTAGTAATGGTGGCCGTGTCCACCTTCCTTACTGTATTCTGGATCGTTCTCCCTCTTTTTAGGGCAAACAACGGTTCCTCTCGGAAGAGATCTCCTACCCCCTGATCGCTACTCAAAACCGGCCAAAACTTCCTGACTACCTTTTTAACTAGGGGTGTGTTTTTCCCAAACTGCATTACAAATGGTATGCGTTTACCTCCACCCACTGTTTTCTTACTACCTCGCAGCAAATCTTCTCTCTTTAATACCCCAACTTCTTCTTGAATTCTAACTACTTGCTCCCTAGGGTATCCCTTTGTGACAAATTTATCAACCAGGTCCTGCCCAGCCAGAGCATAATCCTCTGGTGTAGAGCAGATCCTTTTAGCCCTTAAAAATTGGCCCCTGGGTATAGCTTTAGTGGTGTGGGGGTGGTGATAGCTGTCTTTCCTTAGTAGATTGTTGCGATCAGTGGGTTTTTTAAAAAGTTTAGTGCTCAAACTGTTCTCATGCTTGGAGATGGTGACGTCAAGGAAATTAACCATCTCACTTGACGTCTCCATAGTGAACCTGATGGTGCTGTGGCCTAAGTTGGCCTCATTTACCATCTCCTCCAAAAGCTCCCTAGAACCATTCCAAAGGATGAGCACGTCATCAACAAATCTAAAATATCGATAGACGTGCTCACTGTATTTAGGATTCTCAAAAAAGAATTTCCTCTCAAGGGACTCCACAAATATATTAGCCACCGAAGGGGCAGCTGGTGAACCCATGCTGGCCCCCTGTCTCTGGAAATAGAACCTGCCATGGAATTTAAAATAATTGCATTTGAGGATTAACTCCAACACATCCACAAGAAAGTACACTTCAGCATTGGTCAAATTCATATCTAACAAATTACTTTCTACACAGCTAATAGCCTCATCCTGTGGAATTGCAATTATAAGCAATACCAATTGCCTGGCTATCCTGCTGATCCTCTGTCTTGAATACTTTTAGCCATAGCCCCTGAACAAGCATGCAGCAAATCAGATGTTTCTGCCATTATTGTCAGATCTGACAAGATTAGCTGCATGCCTGTTTCTGGTGTGATTCAGACACTACTGCAGCCAAATAGATGAGCAGGCCTGCCAGGCAACTGGTATTGTTTAAAAGAAAAATAAATATGGCAGCCTCCACATACCTCTTACTACAGTTGTCCTTTAAACTAGATACATCCTGGAATATGAAAAATAAATTTTTCACTCACTTGGGGCTTCCTTCAGCCCTCAGAAGTCTGTTAGGCCCCACGCCATGGTTCTGCTCTGAGCCAGGCCTCCGCTCTCCCCTCCGTAAGCACGCGACCCGTCGCTGTCTCTGGGTCTTCTGCGCATGCGCGCTGTGTGCCTCCCGCGATCACGCTCCTGTTGCCGGGAGTGTCCTGTGCTTGCGCAGTTGAGAGAGAAATGAGTTGCACAAGCACAGAGCACTCCCAGCACGATCATGAGAGGCGCGTGGCAACCGCACACAGAAGATTCCGACACAGCCGCGAGTCCCGTCTTTACCCTGGGGAGAGCGGAGGCCTGGCTCAAAACCGAACATTGCCGCAGGGCCTAACAGACTTCTAGGGGCTGGAAAAAGCCCCAGGTGAGTGAAACATTTATCAGATTCCCGGCATTTTATGCTCGCGTCTCTCCATCTTGATTATGCAATCTTACTGTCCGTCACCCCTCTTGGGGACCAGAACAGACTCTACTTTGACATTTGCATGATCTTGTTTTGTTGTGAGCTCCTTGTATGTTAACGGTGACCCCCCCCCAAAAAAAAAACACCCTCGGTATGGGTAGGTAGCCAGGTACAGTTGTCCCCAGTATAGGTTTACCCAGGTACAGTTGCCCCCAGTATAGGTTAGCCAGGTACAGTTGTCCCCAGTATAGGTTAGCCAGGTACAGTTGTCCCCAGTATAGGTTAGCCAGGTACAGTTGCCCCCAGTATAGGTTAGCCAGGTACAGTTGCCCCCAGTATAGGTTAGCCAGGTACAGTTGCCCCCAGTATAGGTTAGCCAGGTACAGTTGTCCCCAGTATAGGTTAGCCAGGTACAGTTGCCCCCAGTATAGGTTGGCCAGGCACTCTCTTCACTTCCTGTTTCTGGGTGGTGCTGCCCCCAGACTTCTGCCTCCTGAAGATGTCGCTTCACTTGGCATCATGGATGGACCGGGCCTCATAATAATAATAATCAGGTTATGGGGAGAAAATTACTGGCCATCAGGCCTCACGGCCCCCTCACCACGTAAGCACATGTCGCCCCTGCGGCTCCACCGGACGCAAGAAGAACTCTCTCTCTCTGCGGCGGTATTTTGTAGCTATTTTGCATGCCAGTAGCAGTAAGTGCTTTAATTTGCTGCACGTTGTGTGACCCCGCCACAGAAAAAAAAAAAAAAAAAAAGAGGAAAAAAAAATCTACTTCTGAAGGAATCCTGGGGACAATTTGCCAAGATCGGCCTTCAGGGATAGTATTTCTCTGCAGTAATATTTCACGGCGGCGATTGCCTCTCTAGATCTCCCCTTTCTGCATAGCACACGCGTTATTATATGCACTTAATTTTGTTTGTTTGCATGTTCATTAGTGAGTCCCCCGGGCCGGATTAATCACCTTACATAACCCAGCCTTTGTGACAACCCAGCTACCGCGCTGCGGCGCCGGTCGGGGCACGAGCTCTGCCCCTCCCACACAGAGGGAAAGATATATAATGAGGGGAGAGCAGGGAACTGCGCACAGCGCCACGTATCATCAATCACGCCCAGCGGGGGGCCGTCCCTCCACTATATGTCTAATGATGTGAAAATGAGATGCTACCAGAATTACTTTCAGGGGAAAAAGCGGTTCAAAAGTTTCTGGCAGGATAAACACTGCAGGTTGCGTATGTCAAAAAAGTGCATGAACATTCGGGCACCCAGCAATACTGATAGTTAAATATTAGTATTAAATATCTATATTTTACTATAGGTAAACCTAAGCCTATTCTCACACAGAACCCTCCCCCTGATGCCTACCCTAACTGTCCCCTCCTCACACAGCCACCTTCCTGACCCTTCACCCTAACTGTCCCCTCCCCACACAGCCACCTTCCTGACCCTTCACCCTAACTTTCCCCTCCACACAAACTACCTCCCTGATGCCTAACCCTAACTTTCCCCATGGCACAATCTCCTGATGCCTAACTCTAACCGACCCCCACAAAGACACCCTCCCTGATGCCTAACCCTAACGGCCCCCTTCCTGTACAAACACCCTTCCTGACGAATTACTTAAAAGGAAATAAATATGGAAGCCTCCATATCCCTCTCACTTAAGGTGTGCTTTAAAGAGAAACTCCGACCAAGAATTGAACTTTATCCCAATCAGTAGCTGATACCCCCTTTTACATGAGAAATCTATTCCTTTTCACAAACAGACCATCAGGGGGCGCTGTATGGCTGATATTGTGGTGAAACCCCAACCCCCCCCCCCCCCCACACACACACACACACACACACACACACACACAA
>NC_090650.1:438783591-438823591 GCF_040937935.1 Hyperolius riggenbachi
GATTGGAATGAAGTTCAATTCTTGGACATGGTTTCTCTTTAACACCCGGCCAATCCGTTGGACCAAATCCCCCTAAAAATCGATATTTCAATGGGCGCCCAAACTCCCAACGATAGTAAGCACCTAAATTTCCCAGATTGACGTACAGCACCTGTTTGTGTTATATGTGTATGTGTGTACTTGTATACCATGTGTATGCATGTGTGTACAGTGTGTCTATGTGTGTATGTACCTGCGGGGGTATGTGTGTGAATAGTGTGTGTATATGTATGGTATATATGTGTGTGTGTGTGTGTGTGTGTGTACAGTGTGTGTGTGTGTGTACAGTGTGTGTGTGTGTGTGTGTGTGTGTGTGTGTGTGTGTGTGTGTGTGTGTGTGTGTGTGTGTGTATAGTGTGTGTGATGTGTGTCTGTGTGGTGTGTGTGTGTGTGATGTGTGTGTGTGTGTGTGTGTGTGTGTGTGTGTGTGTGTGTGTGTGTGTGTGTGTGTGTACAGTGGTGTGTGTGTGTACAGTGGTGTGTGTGTGGGTGTGTGTGTGGTGTGTGGTGTAGAACAGAACATATGTTATGTCTTAAGGCATGTCTATCTTTAACTTGATCATCATTATGCCTTGCGTCTCACCAATTAGTAGTGAGTTGCCATGGTGAGAGAGAAGAATGCAGAGTAACAAATGCGCGGACAGATTTGTCACTGATCTGGGAGGGGTTATTTGCAGGCAAAGTGAATAAGCTGCAGGGTGTAAGTTACTGTAAATATTTGTGTTACTGACGTCTCTTGGTTCTTTGCTTCTTTAGAACTCCGCTAATTGTGGATGTCCTTCAATGGTAACCCGTCCTTTTCTACTCCCTTCCTTCCATTTTCCGCCAAGCAGCGTCCTTGCTCCTGTTCCCTTCACTCTTTTCACTTTTGTCCTACTCCCATCTGTTTTCCCCAAGGTGCTTTCCTTGGTCCTGTTCCCTTTACACTTTTCACTCTCTGTACTATTCCCTTCCATGTTCCCCATGGTGCTGTCCTTGGTCCTGTTCCCTTTACTCTTTTCACCTTCTGTCCTACTCCCTTTCATGTTCCCCATGGTGCTGTCCTTGGTCCTGTTCCCTTTACTCTTTTCACCTTCTGTCCTACTCCCTTTCATGTTCCCCAAGGTGCTGTCCTTGGTTCTGTTCCCTTTACACTTTTCACTCTCTGTACTATTCCCTTCCATGTTCCCCATGGTGCTGTCCTTGGTCCTGTTCCCTTTACTCTTTTCACCTTCTGTCCTACTCCCTTTCATGTTCCCCAAGGTGCTGTCCTTGGTTCTGTTCCCTTTACACTTTTCACTCTCTGTACTATTCCCTTCCATGTTCCCCATGGTGCTGTCCTTGGTCCTGTTCCCTTTACTCTTTTCACCTTCTGTCCTACTCCCTTTCATGTTCCCCATGGTGCTGTCCTTGGTCCTGTTCCCTTTACTCTTTTAACCTTCTGTCCTACTCCCTTTCATGTTCCCCAAGGTTCTGTCCTTGGTCCTGTTCTTTCCACTTCCTCTTCCATTTCTCTCCTTTTATCCTGGAAACAGTTTTAAACTGCACCCATTGTTAAAACATTAAAAATACATCTTAGAATGTGTTAATATCATTGCAATTTTGAGGTTGATGCTTATTAACATTTATCCATATAGCACATAAAGCAGTGATGCCTGGTATTTACTAGCGATCAATGCAACGATAGCCCGGTGCACAAAAAACATTAGTTTGGGCACCAATTCCTGATAAGCGGATTATTGGCAGTATTTATCGATATTTCCTGACACCTATTCCTAACCCCCCCCCCCCCCCCTTCCTCCGCCTCAAATAAAATAGATGCAAAAAATGATACATGTAACATCCACAGAAATGGCGGCTGCGGGCACGCAGGGTGTCTCCGCAGCCGCCTTGCCTTTCTGCTTAGGGACTTCACCCGTGCCTCTGGCGTCTTGTACGCCGAGGACGGGTTTGTCTATTGCACATAGGGTTGCCGTATCGCGCGGGCGCGCGCGGAGACAGGACCTTTATGCGGGGAGGAGGCGAGTCAGCTGACCGGCCGGTTGGCTGACGTCAGAAGAGACTCACGGCGCTCCGGATTGGCTGATTGTTGTGGGCACGGCTGTGGGGTCTCCTCTGCTTCAAAAGCCTTCAGTGTTCACTCGCAACTTGTGTGCTGTTGCGAATACTCACGTGTTAGCGCTCAGACGTTAGATAGTATCCGGTGTGCTTTGATCTGGGAGGAAACCAGGGATTTCACACAAGACTAGGATTATTGTATTACTGTATATTGATATTCTGTGTATGACTCTGGCTACCCTCTGACTCTGCTCTTGCTTATCTTTTCTGTACTTCTGCCCATCTGACTCCGTTGCTGAACCCTGCCTGATATCTTACTACTCTCTTGCCTGCCGATTCCGTACTGTACCTGCCCGCCTGTTACTGATCCTAGCCTGTCTGACCTTTCTACTCACCAGTAAACCCTTGTCACGGGTGAGGTGTTCTAATAGTACCCACCAGCTCCTCTAGTGAGGTTTAGCCAAACTAATCAGTTACTGTGTTCTAATAGTACCCACCAGCTCCTCTGGTGAGGTTTTGTCAAACTATTCAGTTATTGTGTACCAATAGTGCTCACTAGCTCCTCTGGTGAGGTCTAGCTAAACTATTCAGTTACTGTTGCACCAAGCACTACATACTTTGTGTTCTGCCAGCTATACTTGTGTTGTTGGTGATACTGCAGATCACCACATAATCAGTTATGGCGTCTGTATTATTGGTGATTCTGCAGATCACACATAATCAGACGTCTGTGTTGCTACACCAATCGTTACAATTCATTTCTAAAACAATACATTTCATAACCATAATTTACAAAATGATTATTCTAAAAACTAATTTCAATTCAATACTTTTCAAAACGATAATTCTCTAAACAAAACATTTCCGTTGGACGGGCCTGGCACCTGCCATTTATCAGCTGCCCAAATGTCTGCTTTTGCCACCCAATCGCTGATATTTTGCATTAGCGCTTATGGGGTGCTCAAATTGTCCATTAGCTACAGGTGCCCATCTTTCCTTCTTCCTACAGTACCACCTTCATGTTGTCTAACCCCATATGGCTGAGGTCTTACCGTTTATGTCTCTCTCTTTATGATCGTATACCTAACTCTAACCTCCATCCAATGGTTCCCTGCTCTTGACACCTAATCCTTACCGTTCGTCCCAATGTTATCGTAACGCCTTCCTAACACCTAACCCCCACCTGCACTGGTACCTCTTCCTGATACGTAACCCTAACATCCTCCCCAATGAAAACCCCTTCCTGATACCAAACCTTCCCCAGTCAGCCTTAGATTAACAATAGTGTTTACCAAATCTAACTGCTCATATATAGACCCACAGCAATGGCAGGCAAATGGATCACACATCTGTAATGTAACATCACAGGTCTGGTAGACGGGCCTTCAGGACATTTTAGTTACCCTGCGAGGTGGGAAGGAGAGGGAGGTGTGAATTTAGGAAAGTCTAATCAGTTATGTTGGGAGGCCCTGTAAATAGTAGTAGAACTAGTAGAGATAAAAAACACAGGGACACCGGGAGCCCGATATCGTGTATTACCGTTGCGTAGGATGATCTATTGTAGAAAAAAATATATACTCACAATTCTGGGTTGCTATCTAGGCATCCACCATCAGAACGTGTGGAGAAGTACCGTCTCCACTCGGCCCTGTTGGTCGCCGCTCCCGGAAAAAGATGCTACTATAATGGACTTACAGTAAGTATAAACCCACGTAGTTGGGTATTAAAAAGTAATAAACACTGTGGGGGGCGCCCTTAAGTCTCGTATTATATATAATATCAATTAAACACAAATAAGCGTAGTGCGTCTTACCTGTTATGAAGGCTCGTACACATACGGATCATATAAATCGGGTTTATTAATAGCACTATGGACTGGACAACGCATTTCGCGACCACAAGCCGCTTCCTCAGGTCAAATAAAGTGCTGTATATCAGAGACGTACAGCGTGGGCGCCATCCAAACCCGATTTATATGATCCGTATGTGTACGAGCCTTCATAACAGGTAAGACGCACTACGCTTATCTGTGTTTAATTGATATTGTATATAATACGAGACTTAAGGGCGCCCCCCACAGTGTTTATTACCTGTAAATAGTAGTTTCACTCTTGTGGTAGATGACCTCTTACTGTGGTTATAGTTAGTAAAGTTTGCAGAGATTCAGTAACATACCAATTACATTTCCACTTACATATGGTAACTATAGGATCCAACCCTGAAAGCCCCTTCATATTGGACAGTTAGTAGCAGATTTAGCTCTGTAGAGTCCACTTGTAACTAAAAATGTATTTTCCGCCACATTGACCTTTTGTGCTACATCAAAGGCTGCTGTTCTGAGCCGACATAGTTCTGATGATGATGTAACTGGTTTGAAGGGTCAGTTCTGTTTGTCGTTCTCCAGTCCTCCGATGTTTAGTGTTGGGGGAGTGGCTGCTTGGCCAAGACAATTGCCAAATACTGGAAAATAACAGAGTATGCCCAGTTGTGCTTCGAGGCAAAGAATGGAGGACGGGTGTTGGGTGGAATCAGGGTGCCAAGATCTCCAGCCACTCCACAGTCGCTCCTTTTTCGTTTTCCACATTCTGTTTGGATTTGGACTTGAATCAAGCCGTTCCTTTCTCATCGCTGATGGATCCCATGTGGCGTAATGGTAACAAATGTCGCCGTTCCAACAGGCCTGCTGGGCAGTCTGCAAAGCCCGTTGTGTCACCGCCAAGCCTAGTGCCCAGTTTCCATGCTGTCTGGATCTTATTTTCCATTTTTATACAGCTGAAAATTATTTAAAGTGAATGGGAACCGCATTTTAAAAAAAATGAAGCAAATACTTACCTAAGGAGAGGGAAGGCTGTGGGTCGTATAGAGCCTTCCGTCTCCTCTCTCGGTGTCCTCTATCCTGTGCTGGCTCCCCAACCCCTCCCCCCCTCCCCCAGTTTCATTCCCCCGCCGAAGGGGCATTTGGAAGTCTTCAGGAGCCGTGTCCTCCCGAAGACGTGCGGCTCCATACTGCACAGGCGTGAGCGTGCAAGAGAGCGTGCTTGTGCAGGCGCAGTACAGGGCCGCCCTTCTTCAGGAGCACTCGGGCTCCCTGAAGACTTCTGAAGCCTCCTTCGGCCGGGTAAAGCCGTATTTGACTAAATTAGTCATATACTGCTACCAGGCGAGCCAGCACTGGAACGAGGGGACCAGGAGAGGAGCCGGAAGGCTCTAAAGGACCCAGAGCCTTCCCTCTCCTTGGGTAAGTATCTGTCTCATTTTTTTTAAATTCGGTTCCCATTCACTTTAAGGCTCAACTGAACCCGAGATTGAACAAGGGGCGAATTCTAAAAGCAATCGGGATGATAAGTGAATATAAACAGTATTTAGCAGTGAAGTGCTGGACAGAATACCTGCTTCATGGCTCACATGTGCTTGTTTCTGCAGAACAGCTCATTTCCTCCGCTCTCTGGATTCAGCTGGTGGAAGGGGAAACAGGAAAAGTGGGCGCCCACAGGCCATGGTAGTTTGGGCAGAGCCACAGACGCCCATATGAATAGCAGCTATGGGTGGAAATCTGGGCCCGATGTGCCTGATGAGTAGCGGGAATGCAAGAGCCACTTACTTGCCAAAAGTCTATAGTACTTTAATTACAAAAATAAGCGTCACACTCATTCCACGCGGTGGATCGATCTCTGTGGATTCTGGCATGTATACACACCACTCCCATCTAAGTGACAGCTGACAGCCTCGCAAAGTAGCTGTCAGCTTCTTTTCAAGGCATGCTTGTGAAATGCATGTCACCCCGTCTATCGATTGTGATCATTATGGGTGACAATCACTAATCGACTATCACATTAGTGATTGGTGTCATTTCAGTTACAGCCTGAGTAAGCGCTGCCAGTCTTTTCCCTGTTAAACAATACCAGTTGCCTGGCAGCCCTGCTGATCTATTTGGCTGCAGAAGTGTCTGAATCACACCAGAAACAAGCATGCATCTAATCTTGTCAGATCTGACAATAATGTCAGAAACGTCTGATCTGCTGCATGCTTGTTCAGGGCCTATGGCTAATAGTATTAGAGGCAGAGGATCAGCAGGACAGCCAGGCAACTGGTATTGCTTAAAAGGAAATAAATATGGCAGCCTGCATATCCCTTTCATTAGTTGTCCTTTAACTGTACCTCAGAGGAGCTTACAATCTAATCCCCGTCATAGTCATATGTCTATGTATGTATCGTGTAGTGTGGCTGGATAGTGTACTGGTTAAGGGCTCTGCCTCTGACGCAGGAGACCAGGGTTCAAATCTCGGCTCTGCCTGATCAGTAAGCCAGCACCTATTCAGTAAGAGACCTTGGGCAAGTCCCCCCAACACTGTTACTGCCTATAGAGCGCCCCCTAGTGGCTTCAGCTCTGGCCTAACACTGCTACTGCCTATAGAGCACACCCTAGTGGCTGCAGCTCTGGTGCTTTGAGTCCGCCAGGAGAAAAGCGTGATATAAATGTTCTGTGTTTGGTTATTGTATGTATCATAGTCTACGGCCAATTTAGAGGGTAGCCATTAAAAGGGAACTTCAGCCTAAACAAACATACTGTTATTAAGTTACATTAGTTATGTTAATTAGAATAGATAGGTAATATAATCTTTTACCCACCCTGTTTTAAAAGACCAGGCAAATGTTTGTGATTCATGGGGGCTGCCATCTTTGTCATGGGGGCAGCCTTCTTTTTGGTTGAAAGGAGGTGACAGGGAGCAGGAGACACAGTTCCAACTGTCCTGTGTCCTGATCACCCCTCCCAGCTGCGCACGCTAGGCTTCAAATGTCAAATTCAAAATGTAAAAAAAAAAAATTGCACCAAAACAGCAGAACGAGAACATCAGAAATCCCATCATGCTTTGCACAGCATAAGGGGAAAACTGCCCGGGCAGTTTTCTTCTGTGCAGCTAAAAATGAGGCTTGTATAAGAGAGACAAAGTTCTGATGCTGTGAAACTGTTAAACACCAGGCCTTTTCAGTGCTGCTGAGTCGATTTTTAGTCTGGAGGTTCACTTTAACTTATCCGTATGTTTTTGGGATTTGGGAGGAAACCTGAGTGCCTGGAGGAAACCCAAGCAGACATGGGGAAAACATACAAACTCTGTGCTGGTACCCTGGCTGGTATTTGAGCTGGGGCCTCAGTTCTGCAAGGCTAGAGTGCCAACAACTACACCTCCGTGCTGCCCCTTGTGGCTACAGTTATCACATGCTTTGAGTGCGACAGGACAAATGTTGGAATTATTATTATTATATCAGAGATGGACGAGGCACATGTGGTCACACTTCTGTGGTGCTGAATGACCCGCAGAGCTGACAGTTCTCAGAAAAACAGGGAAGAAAGGAAACAGAAAAATATGTTGCAAAGCAGATGTTCGATCAAGTCGAGGCTTAAAAGCCACAGTATGCTTCTGGTCCCCTCTGATCCTCTTATGAGATTAGCGCAAAACTGATGGTTTTACAAATCAAATGTCCTATAAAATAAAGGGCAAGGACGAACTTTTATAGAAAGCGGAGTAAAAATCACCTTCATAATCACTTAAAGTGGAACTCACTTAATCCTAACGCATAAAAGAGACGGTAAGGCTACATTCACGGTTATACGTCACAATATGAGCGCATTTTAGCACGCGAGTTTTGCATTCCATTCATGCACATTTATGTGGCTTCATACACATACACCCACGGCTACAAATTAAATACAAATCTGCTTTAAGGCAAACCTGAAGTTATAATAAAATATGGTATCTATAGTACTACTCTCAAATAGGATTTTCCAGGAATCCCACTGTGTTATTTTGTATTAAAACATTAAAGGGTTACTATGGCGAAAAAATTGTAAACATGTACAAACACATACAAAAAAGTACATTTTTTCCAGAGTAAAATGAGCCATAAATTACTTTTCTCCTATGTTGCTGTCACTTATGGCCCATACTCACGGGCAACTTTTTGGCATGTCGCTAGCACACGGGAGCGTGTGCGCGACATGGCGGCGACAGCTCGTCGCCAGGTCCCTCCGCATACACACGGCGGAGGGACCTGGCAACTGATGCGGCGGAAGCTGTCGCTGTTGTCCCTCCCCCCGCCGGAAGCGCCGTCTATTTGCTATTATGTTGTTGTCACTCACGCGGACTAGCGACAGTTGCGGCTGAGTTGCGGCGGCGACTGTCGCCAGGCGATTGACCGCGCCAATCACCTGGCAACATCAGCGACGGGCGACAGTTCGGAGTGCGCGCCCGTGCAACGCCGCATACTCACGGGCAACCTGTCGCCACAACACGCGCGCGCCGCATGTTGCGGCGATAATTGTAGCCCGTGAGTATGGGCCATTACAGTAGGCAGAAGAAATCTGGCGGAAGCGACAGGTTTTGGACTAGTCCATCTCTTCATACGGGATTCTCTGGGATTTATTTATTTTCAAAAGCACTTAGTGAATGGCAGTTGCTCTGTCCAACTGCCAAAAACACTGTGTAGCAAGCAGGGAAGCTGGCCAGCATCATTGTTTAAAACCTTTTTAGGGAATATCTTTATAAGGGATAAAAGCCTTGCTGAGAATCCCCTGTGAAGAGATGGATTAGTCCAAAACCTGTCGGTAATGTTTATGTTTGCATATATTTAAAATTTTTCAATTTTTTCCATAGTGCCCCTTTAAGGGTTTTTTACTGACTCAAGAGTCTTTTAACATTTAATCTGCTTCCTGCCCTTAGGGCCCATTCACACCTGAGCGAGAATCGCGTAATTCCCGTTCAGGGAAAACCGCTACACATTGTAGCCATCGGCAGTGTTACTTCCGCGTTTGCGGTTAGCGATAACCGCAAATACGTTGCATGCAGCGGTTTGCCGGCGATTATCGTTCCGCGACTAGCGATCGTGATTAACGTGCAAAGCACCGCAGCAGCAGTGTCCAGTGATTTTTCCACGTTAATCGCGGGAAAATCACTCCTGCAAAACGCCGACGGTAATCGCCGGCTTTCTGCAGTTTCAGATGTGAACGGGCCCTTAGAAGTGTGTCTCCTCTACACAGGAGTTTTTTAACCTCTAATTATTATCAATGAGAGTTTTGCTGCAGTCCGACTGCAGAGGAACTTGTCATTCAGAGCCCTGGATATTTAACCCTTCCAAAGAAAATGGAGCCCAGGCTAGTTTGCAGTAGGATTTTTATTATTATTTAGTATTTATATAGCGCCAACATCTTACGCAGCGCTGTACAGAGTATATTGTCACATAACTGTCCCTCAGAGGGGCTCACAATCTAATCCCTACCATAGTCATATGTCTATATCGTGTATGTATCGTAGTCTAGGGCCAATTTTAGGAGGAAGCCAATGAACGTATCTGTATGTTTTTGGGATATAGGAGGAAACAGGAGTGCCCAGAGGAAACCCTTGCAGACACAGGGAGGACATACAAACTCCTTGCAGATAGTGCCCTGGCCGGGATTTAAACAGGAGACTCAGTGCTGCAAGGCAAGAGAGCTAACCACTATGCCACCATGCTGCCCAGATCCAGAGTTGTGCATACATGCTTGTTTCACTGTGTCACATGTCTCCAGGGCAGCCATCGGGGGGGGGACAACTGACACTGCAGTGAGGGGCCCACGGCTTCTGGGGGCCCTGGCCCCCAGAAGCCCTGGAAAAAAGAGAACGGATAAAGGATAAGAATGGACCTACAAGTCCCTATCTCATTTGTTAACCGGGGACTACCTGTATTTTGCTAGTATTTGGCTTCACCCTCAACATGCCATGGCCATGCCCACTTTTTGCCGCATCACGCTGTGCATACCGCTTTCTTCAGTGTCAGAGCCATGCACATTTTTCGCCGCAGTGCACTTTGCGCACAGACACGGGTGGGGTAGCTAGTGGGTAAGTACAGCAACCAGTGGGTGGGCCCAGGGAGGGGGGGCCAGCCTGATGGTGTGAGTGGCCCTAAAATTTCTGATGGCGGCCCTGCATGTCCCTACAGGGTCAGTTATCTGCTTAACAAAGAGTACATCATTTTCTTTTTGTTCTCATTCTGCAGATGCTGTTCACTAAGCACTACTCATCATCACCCCCTTTTCCCGGTCCACTGGACAGCACACGCTGCCTGGCTATAGCTAAACAGCGTGTCTGTACAGCACTTGTTTACAAAAATTTTGCTGTCATGATTGATCAATGACCATTGAGGGTGACATAAATTGGGTGTGTGTGGGCTCGCTGCAGCTTAGTCTGAACAGGCATTTTTGGGTTAGATTATGTTTCGCACCCAATATGGGTCCAGCAATGGCTTTAAAGGGAATCTGAAGTGAAAATAAACTTATGATATAATGAATTGTATGTGAAGTACAGCTAATGCTGGGAATACATAGGTCATTTTTAATCCATTTAGATGGCTCGATAATTTCCAACATGTCCAATGTCCCGCTCTATCCTGTCAACGCTCGATTTGTGATAGCAGTGAATGGAAAAAGATAAGAAAAATGAGCCGAAAATAAGAGAATTGACTACAGAATCGAGCAGCAAAAGGATCAAACGGGAGAATCGAGCGGCAAAAACGAGCCGTGTATGCCCAGCATTAGAAATAGAACATTAGTAGAAAATAAGAGTCTAATATTGTTTCCAGTACAGGAAGAGTTAAAGAGGAACTCCAGTGAAAATCCTACTAATATAATAAATGGGAAAGTTCGGATGTTTGGATGTTTGTTACTCGATCACGCAAAAACGGCTGAACGGATTTGAATGAAATTTGGCACACACATAATACATTACCTGGAATAAAGTATAGGATACTTTTTATTCCCATAACCAAAAAGAGACAAATACAAATTTCACTGGAAAATGTAAACTGCAGCCATTCTTACACTGCTACACTGGAGGTGTGTTTAGCTTCTAAGGGTAGAATGGTTAATTTGCATATATTCAGCAGTGATGCACTGGGAGACATAACAAGCTCACTCCAACCTGAATTATCGCAAATTCTTTCTGTTTTAAGAAAGCAAACGTTTGTTTTTCTTAACATCTTAGTAAGGGGGCTTTTAGGACCATTGTAGTCCCTTACACACTCCAATGAGTTCTGGGTCACCATGAGCTGTCTGGGTAGCATGTCCCTCTCGGTGTTACAAGCCCTACTGCATAGAGCCAAATTAATCTATGCCATGCACTGATGAGGATCAAACAATCCAAAACAGTCTGTGGCTTCTAGGACTTTTGGCAAGGATCAGCTGGAGTTACTTTACTTGGTCTTGCACGGAAGGTATTCTGAGGGTCCTCCTTGTGGGGGCCCTCCATAAACGAGGAGAGGATGGCGGCTGCATCAAGTGGAGGAGGTATGCCAAAGCTGCGTAATTCAATACGCTTCATCGTGAAGGCGGAATGGAGGAGTAAGGGACCGAAGGCGTTTATTGACAAGGTACTGGTGGAGGGGTTGAAGATGACAAAGAAAAATTTGTTTGCGATTCAGGATTTTCCTGCACAAGGAGCATATGATGTCACAATGTATAGTGAGGAAGAGGCTTTAAAGGTGCTGGCAGACTATAGAGAGAGCAGGGAGGATTTTGTTAAGTGGCTGGAGTCAGTTACACCGCTGTTTAATGAAAAAGCAAGACAAGTGTACGTTCACATGTATAACCCGTTTGTGGAGCCTGATGTTGTGAGATTGTTTCTGCAGAGATACTTCAGAGATGTGAGTTGGGCAGAGAAGATCTATAATCACATCGGTGTTTATAGGAGCAAGATGAGATTTAATGTGGAGTTCAAGAGGCAGGAAGGGAGCTGGCATGATGTGGTTCACCCACCCCCTGTCTTTTCCATTGCCGGTGAGAGAGGCTATATCACCTACACTGGGCAGCCGCTCTACTGCCGGAAATGTTATAGTTTTGGGCACGGTGCTGGCAGCTGCAGCTCTGAGGAGAGGTGCAGGCACTGTAAGGAGCCGGTTCACCCAGGCTCCAAGTGTAAAAAGGTAAAGGTGTGTGACTTGTGTGGTCTAGCGGGCCACTTGGCCAAAGAATGTGAAAAGCGGGGGAACACCCGCATATATACCTATGCTGCTGCTGCTGGCTCCTATGGCAGGGGCAGGAGGTGGTCACTGGCTCCCCGTGTGGAGCCCCGGGACGCTGAGGCTGACGCCGAAGCTCCCCTTTCTGAGGTAGCTGGAGAGGGCACCAGTGCTGCTCAAACGGGTCCAACTGCTACTGTGACCCCCCCTGTCCCCTCTGCTGAAGAGGTCACTGACTCCCAGATGCTGCAGGCTGAGCAGGCTGAGATGCCAAAGCTGCAGCGTGTCAAGAAAAGGAAACTGGCTGAGCATGTGGATGAGGATGATGATGATGAAGCTGTGGGGAGTGGGGGTGAAGAAGATGCCGTGCCTCCTTCTGCAGTGTCCCTCCCCGCTGAGCAGAACGCTGGTGCTCCTGCCTGTAAGAAGGCTGCTGCTGACGTGGCAGGGAGCAAGGCTGGAGAGGCTGATGTATGTGTACCTGGTGTTGTCCCGTGTCCCCCCGCTGTGGTGAGAGAGGCTGGGGCTGAAGGAAGTGATATTGTGGCTGAAACCCCCCCGGAGAGGCTCCCCGAAGCAGTGCCCGGCTCTCCAGCTGATCGGGATTCCCCTGACGCCGGTGACGTCACTTGCTCAGTTTCTGCTGAGTGGGGCCCGCAGCGCGACAGTGGAGAGCGTTCTGAGGCTTCCCTGACCCCTGCCACCAGTACAGAAGCCGCGCCCTTGGTCCCAGAAAGCCAGGCAGATGTGCCTGAACCCTGCAGAGACTCCCAGCGGCCCGCCATGGACGCTAGTAGCCGCAGCTCCGCTGGGAGCAGTAGTGCCACAGCTGCTGATGCCGGCTCAGCCGGCGAGAATAACAGGAATGCAGGTGGCGAAACAGCTGTGCAGTCAGCTGACCCGCCGGAGATTCCTAAGCCCGCCCCTTCTTCTGCTCTCTCGCAGAAGAAACTTAAAAGTTTGCCAGTAAACCCCAGCCCTGCATCCAGTAAAAGCCCAAAAGCTGACACTGCGGTGAGGAGATCCCAGCAAGGGACTGCCTCATCTCCCTCCAAAAATAACGACTCCCCAAGTTCAAAAAAAGGAGGGAAATCAGCCAGCATGTCAGTCATGACCTCAGAGGAGGGGGGGTGGAGTTAATGCAAATGAGGAGGAGGAGTTTGAAATGGACCTGACAGACCCTGGGAAGGTGGAAGGTGAAAAAGAGGTGGAGATGGAGGAGAATGATAGTGATTATCTACCACCTTATCAAGAGAGGAAAGAAGCTGTGACTGAGTCTGAAAGTGATGACACCCGTGTAACAAAAATGAGGATCGTCAGTGACACTTCTGAGGGTGAATTAAAGGTGGATATGACCCAGTCTCCTGTGCCTACTGGCTGGAAAAACACTAGGCCAGCTAGGAGAGTTAACCCGGAGGCACCGGGACCGAGTACTGCTGGGGATTCTGGTCCGGAGGACTGGAACACAGCAGAATCAAAAAAACAAAGAAAGAAGAGGAATAGAAAGACAAAGCAGGAGCCCACTACTGTGGGTGTACGGAAGAGTCCCAGAGCGCCTAAGAAATGAAGATGGCTGAGTGTAGGTTGCTTTTCATGTGGTGTCTTTTGGTGATGGTGCTGTCCCTGCTGTCTGTAAATGTGAGGGGGATCGGCTCCTCATACCGCCGGGCTGCAGTCCTGCAGGACCTCGCAAATTTTAGGGCGGATATTTTTTGTCTGCAGGAGTGTATATTGAAGACGGTACCTGGCTCTGGGGAATGGGCAGGGGGCAATGCCATCTGGTCCCCTGCCTGCCAGAGTAGGAATGAGGGCATTGGCGTGCTGTTTAATAATCCTAGCATTAAGGTTTTGTCACATGCCGTCATCATTCCTGGGAGATTGATGGTTGTGAATTTTGATTTTTGTGGCTCCCAGTACCGTCTTTTTAACTGTTACGCTCCTGCAGACAAAAAAGAGAGGGCGGAGTTCTTGGAGGTGCTTAAGTTCAATCTGCCAGGCCGCATTAAGACCATTGTGGCCGGCGATCTGAACTGTATAAGATCGGTTGGGGATCGAGTGGGGTCAGGAGAGACCAAGCTGGACTCCACCAGTAGGATCCTCAACCAGATTGTGACAGATTTTGGACTGCAGGATGCAGCTTTGGCGGCAGGCAGTAGGGACAGGGAATATACTTACTTTTCAGATGCGGGCACGGTTAAGTCACGCATAGATTACGTTTTACTTTCTAGGTATGTGTTGGTTTCTGCTGTCTCTTATCACCAGGTCACTTTTTCTGATCACAAAGCCATTCTTTGTTCCCTGGAAGTGTCGGAGAGAGTGGTGTTTGGGAAGGGAGTCTGGAAGTTGAATGTGGAGTTGTTGGAGGATGTGGATGTACTTGAAAGATTTAGGGTGGAATATGCAGGATGGGTGCGCAGGAAGAGAGGTTTTGTGGATTTGTTGGAATGGTGGGATTGGGTGAAGAGGAGGATTTCTGGCTTTTTCAGGAATCTAGCGTATGAGAAGAGGTGTTTGCAGAAAGAGGAGGAAGAAAGTTGGAAAGTAAGGTTGCAGTATTTGGTGAAGATGAAGGAATGGGGGTATGAGGTGGAGGAAGAGTTGGAGGAGGCAAGACAGCGAATGAAGAAAATGTTGACAGAGCGTGGGAAGAGGATTGTGTTTCAGGCGAAAGTGAGAGATTTGGAAGAGGGGGAGTCTTGCTCCCGTTTCTTCTTTAAGAAGGTGGTGTCCAGTAGAGATGTGTTAGAGTCAGTGGTGGTGGATGAAAGGGAAGTGGTTGGTTCCGAGGTGATGGAAGAGGTGCGGAGGTTTTATGTGGATTTGTATGGAGGAGGGAATGCTGTGTCACAGGTGGAGATGAAAGAGTATTGTGATGAGGTGTTAGAGGAGTGTTTGGATCCGTTGGAGGTACAGCAGTTGAAAGAGTCGGTGGCCACGGAGGAGGTATGGGCGGCAGTTGGTGCCATGCAAACAGGCAAGACTCCAGGGAAGGACGGGCTCCCAGTGGAGTTTTTTAGGTGGGCCTGGCCTATCATTGGTGGGGAAGTGGTGGAGGTGGTCCAGGAAGTTTTTTCTTCTGGGCGGTTGTCCCCATCAATGCGGGAGGGAGTCATCACCCTGATTCATAAGAAAGGAGACAAAAAATTGATAAAAAACTGGAGGCCGATTTCGCTGTTGAATGTGGACTACAAGATAGTGGCGAAATTGGTCGCAAACAGGTTAAGGAGTGTGATAGCATCTATGATTGGAGAGGGGCAGACCTGTGCGGTCCCCGGTCGAAGAAGCGCCGATAACCTGGTTTTATTAAGGGACATGATTAATTTTTCACAGGAAAATAAAGTGCCGATGGTCATTGAGGGTATCGATTTGGAAAAGGCATTTGATAGAGTATCACACTCCTTCCTGTTCAGGGTGATGGCAAAATTAGGGGTCCCTGATGGTCTCCTGAAAGTTATTAGATGTTTTTACACTGGAATTTCGAGCCATGTCTTGGTAAATGGGGTTTTGTCCAGGTCATTCCCCGTTTTGTCCGGAGTCAGGCAGGGGTGTCCACTGTCGCCTATGGCTTTTATTTGCGTGGTGGAGCCTTTGCTGAGGTATGTCCAGCGGGATAAAGTGGTGAAAGGGTTTGTTGTGCCAGGTGGTGGTGGAGAGCAGGTGAAGTATTTGGCTTATATGGATGATGTGTCGTTTGTGGGTGGGTCACAGGCTGACATTGACAGGGTGAATTTGCATGTGAAAGTGTTTTGTGGAATGTCTGGAATGGCTGTGAATTGGGAGAAGTCCCAACTGGTTTCCTTTGGGAGGCCTGTACCTTTGAATGTGGAGAAAGTGCCGGTGAGTCAGGAGATCAAGATGTTGGGTGTGGTGTTTGATGCAGAGATGAAAGGTAGAAAGACTTTGGATGAAGTGAAAGGGAAAGTGGTAAGAAAGTTGAACTTGTGGAGGTTGCGGAAGTTGTCTTTTTCAGGGAAAGTGTTGGTGGTGAAAGCTGTGATATTGCCGTTGTTGTTGTATTTTTGTTTGGTCTTGCCTCCTGGCAAAAGATGGATGCAAGAGGTGCAGAGAATGTTGTTTGTTTTCTTCTGGGGTTCAAAGATGGAGAGGGTGGCACGGGTGACGGTTCACAAGGGTGTGTCTCTGGGTGGTTGGGACTTCCCTGATGTTGCTTCTTTTCTGTCTCTGCACTATCTGGTGTCTGTCCGTAGAGTGTTGGAGTCAGAGGGGAGGGTGAAGGATTTTGTGAGGTACTTGGGAGGATGGTTGTGGAACAGGTTGGGATGGGTCGCTAAGGATTTGAGCAAGCCTGTTGCATTCACTACTACATCATGCTACCAAAAAGTTAAAGAAATTCTGGACAATTTCAATATGGCAGGAGCAGCCTTAACAAACATAAACAAGCAGAATATTAAAAAATGGATCACAAGAAATGATATAATATGTTATATAAAAGGAATGACAAGTGCACAAGCGGAGGCAGTATGGAAAAGAATGAGTATTAAAGGAATAACAAACAGGCAAAAAGATGTTGTCTGGATGGCTCTGGTGTCAGCGCTCCCTACTAGGGTTTTTTGCAAATTGAGGGGTATGACTCCCTCAGGAAGGTGCCCAAGAGAAGCGTGTGGAGGGGAAGAGGATGTGGACCACGTGTTTTGGGATTGTGATTTTGCAAAGGGTTTTCGGAGGAAGTTGAGGACATTTTTAGAGGTGGTGGTGGAGGTTAGGGTCACATCTCTTTCAATGGTGATGGGTGGAGTGTCACTGGGTGCAAAGGAGAAGGATAGGAAGGGGTGGATTGTGTTCTCTGTACTTAAGGAAGTTTTGTGGGATGCAAGAAACTTAATAGTATTCCAAAAGGAGGAGTTGTCACTGGAAGCAGTGTGCAATCATTTCTTAGCAAGATTGTATGTGGTGTACCTGGCGGAAAAAAAAGGTGTTGGAGAGGAGAAGGCGCAAGAATTGTGGAAGCAAAAGGAGTGGAGCTCATTGCTCTAAAATGTTTTGTTTTCTTTTTATTGATAAAGAACAGACTTAATAAAAGCCAGCATGATGATTGAACAGTGAAGGAAGGGCAAGATCGCTGCCAACCTGATGGAGAGATCCGCGTGAAGGCTGGTTTTTAAGTGATTTTAATCTGAAAGGCTAAAAAAAAAAAAAAAAAAAAAAAAAAAAAAATCCAAAACAGTCTGTATGCGTGTTGGATTATTATGGCTCTGTACAATTTAACAAGCTGACACATCATTGCATTCCAGCGGTTCTAGAGGTGTGTTTAGCTTCTAAGGGTAATAATGGTTAATTTGCATATTTTCAACAGTGATGCACTGGGAGACATTTCAAGCTCACTCCAACCTGAATTATTGCAAATTCTTTCTGTTTTAAAAAAGCAAACTTTTGTTTTTCTTACACTGGTAATGGTAGGGTTCTCAAACTTTGCACAGTTGGTCGTTGGGTGACTAGGGTTATTATTCAGAAAAGTGGTTGGAGCCTATAAAAGCCAATCAAAATTCACCTAATGATTTTCAAGGGGAATATTTACATTTCTGCCATTCTTGCACTGTTAATGGCACAAGCCTCAAACCTGGTATAGTTGATCATTGGGTGACTGGGGTTCAATTTCAGAAAGGGGTGGAGCCACAAATAGCCAATCAGATTTGTTTCATTCCAATGCAAATTATTGTTGCCAAACACCGCAAAGCTCACAAACTTGGTAATTGAGTAATTGATTAATTGTGTGTTAGGGTTAGGAAAGTGGGCACAGCCAACACCAGCCAAATACATAAGCAGGCAACGCCGGGTCATAAGTGGGCAGAGACAAATACAAATTTTACTGGGAAAATGTAAACAGCAGCCATTCTTACACTGTTAATGGTAGGGTTCTCAAACTTTGCACAGTTGGTTACTGGGTGACTGGGGTTAATATTCAGAAAAGTGGGTGGAGCCTACAAAAAACAATCAAAAATTACCTATTGATTTTTCAGGGGAATATTTCATTGCTGCCATTCTTGCACTGTTAATGGCACAAGCCTCAAACCTGGTACAGTTGATCATTGCGTGACTGGGGTTTAAATTTATATAAGGGGGTGGAGCCCCAAACAGCCAATATGATTTGTTTCATTTTAATGCAGGTTATTGATGCCAAAGACCGCAAAGCTCACAAACTTGGTCATTGAGTAATTGAGTAATTGTGTGTTAGGGTTAGGAAAAGTGGGCGCAGCCAACACCAGCCAAATACATAATCGGGCAATGCTGGGTCATCAGTAGGCGGAGACAAATACAAATTTCACTGAGAAAATGTAAACTGCAGCAATTCTTACACTATTAATGGTAGGGTTCTCAAACTTTGCACAGTTGGTCACTGAGTGACTGAGATTAATATTCAGAAAAGTGGGTGGAGCCTACAAAAGCCAATCAAAATCCACCTATTAATCTTTAAGGGGAATATTTAATTGATGCCTTTCTTGCACTGTTAATGGCACAAGCCTCTTGCACTGTTAATCACCTGTACCTGGTACAGTTGGTCATTTGGAAGATTGGGGTTCAAATTCAGAAAAGGGGTGGAGCCACAGCCAATCAGATTTATTTTATTTCAATGCAAATAATTGATGCCAAAGACCTCAAAGCTCACAAACTTGGTCATTAAGTAATTTTGTGTTTGGGTTAGAAAAAGTGGGCGGAGCTAGCACCAGCCAAATACATACCTGGGCAATGCCGAGTCTTCAGTGGGCGGAGACAAACACAAATTTCACTGGGAAAATGTAAACTGCAGCCATTCTTACACTATTAATTGTGGGGTTCTAAAACTTTGCACAGTTGGTCACTGGGTGACTGGGATTAATATTCAGAAAAGTGGGTGGAGCCTACAAAAACCAATCACAATTCACCTATTGATTTTCAAGGCAAATATTTAATTGCTGCCATTTTTGCACTGTTAATGGCACAAGCCTCAAACCTGGTACAGTTGATCATTGGGTGACTGGGGTTAAATATTTAGAAAAGGGGTGGGGCTACAAACAGTGAATCAGATGTGTTTCATTTCAATGAAAATTATTCATGCCAAAGACCACAAATCTCACAAACTTGGTCATTGACTGTTGACAATTGTGTGTTAGGGTTAGAAAAAGTGGCCACAGCCAACAGCAGCCAAATACATACCCGGGAAACTTCAGGACATCAGTGGGTGGAGAAAAATAAAAATTTAACTGCCAGAATGTAAACTGCAGCCATTCTTACACTGTCTGTCAATGGCAGGGTTCTTAAACTTTGCACAGTGGGTGACTGGGATTAATATTCAGAAAAGTAGGTGGAGCCTACAAAAGCTAATCAAAATTCACCTATTGATTTTCAAAGTAGTGGAGCCACAGCCAATTATTGATGCCAAAGACCGCAAAGCTCACAAACTAGGTAATTGTGTGTTAGGATTAGAAAAAGTGGACAGAGCTAACACTAGCCAATTACATACCCGGGCAACGCCGGGCGACCAGCTAGTAATGTAATAAAAAAGTGCTTCATTTTTACAATAATTATGTATAAATGATTTAGTCAGTGTTTGCCCATTGTAAAATCTTTTAAATCCCTGATTTACATTCCGACATTTATTACATGGTGACATTTTTACTGCTGGCAGGTGATGTAGCTGCTGCATGCTGTTTTGGCAGTTGGAAACAGCTGTAAACAGCCATTTCCCACAATGCAACAAAGTTCACAGACAGGAAACTGTCAAGAGTACTTACTTTTCTTGTTTCTTGTGGGAGGGGTTTCACCACAATATCAGCCATACAGCGCCATCTGATGGTCTGTTTGTGAAAAGGAATAGATTTCTCATGTAAAAGGGGGTATCTGCTACTGATTGGGATAAAGTTCAATTCTTGGTCAGAGTTTCTCTTTAAGAAACTTCAGTTGTTATCTTTGGGTTATCTTTCAGTTATTATCAACGCAACTTGGGTGGAAGACAGTGCTGTTTTCTGAAGCACTCAAAAGGTGGCCATACGCTTATAGATTTGCAGCTGATTCGACCATCAAATAGATTTCCGTCAGATGCCTGTCAAGTCCGAATCTGACAGGAATCTATCTGACGTGTGCCACACACTAGGGACAGATTTCCAACAGATTTCAGACTGAAATCTATCGAAAATCGATCTAAATGCATTATTGGACCATTAGATCCAATGCAACTCTTTGGGCCATCGATCTGCTGCCAGCAGCAGATCAACCTAGATTTTCCATCCTGTCAGATAGATCAAATCGATCGAAATCGACCAGTGTATGGACCCCTAAAGTGTACTTGAGATGAAAGGGTGTAAAGGTTTTGTACATACCTGAGGCTTCTTTAAGCCCTCTCCACGCAGATCTCTCCCACGACGCCCTCCGCCGCCTCCTGCAGGGCCGTAACTAGAAATCACTGGGCCCCCCTAAAAAAAATCCCCCTCCCTCCAATACCCCTTCCCCAGGGGCTGTGGGTAGAACAATGCTGTGCACAAGACCCTGCTGAACATTGAATAGGGACTGTCTACAATTCTTTGTCTGCAACAATTTGTATGAATCCTTATCAGTGGCTGAGCAGACGCAGTCAACAGAACAATTGTGCAGAGAGCAGAAAGCTTTTTTCTCTCCATGCCCTTAGTTGTCAATCTCAGGACAGGGCCCCCTGTGGCTCTTAGGCCCCCATGCAGCTGCATCCTTTACAGGGTGGATTGTTACACCCCTGGCCTCCTGGATGATCAGGTAGATGCCCCTTTCTCTTCGGGCAGTTGGCGCAGGCGGCTGTGTACGCTCCCTCCGGCACTTCCGCGGCCGGGTGTGTTCTGTGCCTGTGCAGTAGTACGGTGCAGGCGTAGAATGCTCCTGGCACTGGGAGTGCAGCGGGGCGCGTGCTTGGCCAGGCCGTACATGTGCAGTACGCCATGACTTGATGAAGCTAACAGGGCGTTTATTGGAGCATCCAGGAGGCGGAGGACGGCGAGGGAGCGATCTTCCTGGAGGGGGCTGGAAGAAGCCCCAGATATGTATAAAACTTTTCCACCCTTTTGTCTCAGCTTTCTTTGAAACAGCCAAGAAACAGTGAGAGATAGCTTGAGATAAGGTTTTACTGCAGGGAAGTGCAAAGGGTCATTAGCTCTGCTCTGTTTCATCATTTAAAATACAGAGTGTAGTTTGTAAACTGTAAATATGACAGAATGATGCAATGTTATACAAATAAATAACTATATAACTGAACATAAAAATATGAGACTTTTTTCTTTGCTACTAAAGTTCTATTATTTATCCGCACTACACATACAATCCATTATATCATACTTTTGTTTTTGCATCAGTATTACTGTAACCTCTCTGTACTCTGTCACCTCTCCACTGCTGTCATTATACATATACAGTATATAGATATATACTGGGACCTCCATTCACAGATGAAGTTGTGCAGCCTTCCTCTTATCGCACCATCAGCTCTGTATTTGTGTTACGTTGTGATTAATATTTCCTCTTTGCTTTTGCCATAATCTGATTTGTAGCCAGACCCCCTTATCTGCCATCATGTCTCCATCATGCCTGACACTGATTGCAGATTCATGTGTCTGGTCTGTGCGTCCCCAGAGGGGATCTGCTTCATGTATCCCAAACCCAACCGCTGATAATAGGATAAGAGATCTTATAATGTTCATGGCTGGAACTATACCTTGTGTGCCCCTAGGCTAGCCTATAGCATGTACAGCAGCCCCCTCCCATTCCATGTGCAGCCCCCTCTTACATGTGTAACCTCCATGTACAGCATCCCCCTCCCATTCCATGTGCAGCCCCCTTTTCCATGTGTAACCTCCATGTACAGCATCCCCCTCCCATTCCATGTGCAGCCCCCTTTTCCATGTGTAACCATGTGTTTCCAATGTGGAGGTAGAGCAGTGCTATACACAAGAGCCTGCTGCACACTGAATAGAGACTGTCTACAAATCTTTGTCTGCTAAACTTTGTATGATTCCTTATCAGTGGCTGAGCAGATGCAGTCATTAGAACAACTGTGCAGAGAGCAGAACGTTTTTTCTCTCTGTGCCCTTAGTTTTCAGTCTCTCAGGAAAGGGAAAAGATACTTCAACCCCCATGTGGCCACCTGCGGCTTCTGGGCTCCCCTGCGGCTGCATCCCTTGCAGGGTCTATTGTTGCCCCTGTGTGCAGCCCACTCTTCCACGTCTAACATCTATATACATCAGATCCTCTCATTCCAAGTGCAGCCCCCTCTTCCATGTGTAACATCCATGTACAGCAGCCCCCACTATAATGTCATTGTGTATAGTAGGCATTAGGGGAGGAAACGGTGTACTGATGGGGGGCCGGGGGGCTGTGGGGGCCACTCCTCCTCCCCCTCCTTGCCCACATGCAGAGTAGCTCAGGTAGTGGAGTAATATTTACCTGCCCCAGCACTGTGTGTCTCCTCCAAGCATCACAGCCACACACACACATTCGCTGGCTCCCGATCACATGACCGATATGAGTCACATGATCGAGAGCCAGCGAATGGCAGAAGAGAGTGTGCAGCTGTGATGCGTGGAGGAGACCAGCAGCACTGGAGCAGGTAGATATTACTCTGGTCCCTGCGCTATTCTGCATGCGTGACGGGGCAATGTGTGTGCGGGGGGAGATTGGGTATAGTGGGGATAATAACTTATGTGAGATAATTAATGATACAAGTCTTGTGAATCACCCCCTATTCGGACCTCCAGAGGCGTAACTAGAAATTGCTGGGCCCCCCCTGCAAAACTTTGATGGGGTCCCTCCCCCCCCCCCGCCCCTTCTTCCGTCCAGCTTTCTCCTTAGGAAAACTGAGTAGCAATGTTATCCACTCGGCTAGTGCACACTTGAATGTGTTTTCCCCATGCAGATGAAAACAGACAGCAGTGAAGTTGGGGGCTGGGTGATGTACACAAGAGCCTGCTGCACACTGAATAGGGACTGTCTACAAATCTTTGTCCGCATAACTTTGTATGTTTCCTTATCAGTGGCTGAGCAGATACAGTCATAGAACAGTTGTGCAGAGAGCAGAAAGCTTTTTCTCTCTCTTCCCAGACTCCTCAAGTATCACTACAGCACACAACACTTGGGGAGGGGTAGAGAGACTGGGCGTAGAGCAGTGCTGTACACATGACCCTGCTGCTGAACACTGAATAGGGACTGTCTACAAATCTTTGTCTGCAAAACTTTGTATGATTCATTATCAGTGGCTGAGCACATGTAGTCATTAGAACAAATGTGCAGAGAGCAGAAATGTTTTCTCTCCATACCCTTAGTTGTCAACCTCTCAGGACAGGGAAAAGAAACTTCTCCACCCACGGTGGCCCCCCCCTGCGGCTGCATCCCTTGCAGGGTCTATTGTTACGCCCCTGCTGACCTCGTGAGATTCGCTCCTTAGCTGGACGTTCAGACTACGATTCCCAGCATGCTCTGTGGCTCTCCTGCTTGTACCGTCTGTAGCCACGGCTGTCAGTGCTGCGTTCCATCTTTCCTGGCAGCGCTCCTCGGAGAGAGAGAGAGACGCGACGCACGCAGACAAAGCCAGCCAGCGATTTTCGCAGGAAATATGTGAATCTGCATCGGCGGATGGAACAATATTTGTCTTTTAAAGCATTACCTGCTGTTCACACTTGTTTTTCGCGGCTCATAATCATTTGTAATGCAGAGAGGCTGCAACGGGAACATGACTGCAGCATCATCGCGCAATTTTATATCTTAACTAGATGACAAATAAAGCCCAGCTGCCTCTCAGTCTTCCCCGCGTCCCGGAGAACGATCATTAGACGTTTTCACGAGGAGCCGCCGCGATGCGGGGATCATCTGTTAGGTAACGATTAGAGAGGAGGAGAGGGACTTGGCGGGGACGGCGATTGATGGATGAACTCGGATAAATGTCACTGATGCAGATGAGGAACATTCGTAGACAAGTGCTCCTCACTCTCGGCGTGCAAAGGAGGCCTGATAGGCCAGGAACATGGCAGCTGCCATTGTCAGCTCTTTTTTTTAAAGGGCAATTGAAGGGAGAAGGTTATGGATGCTGCCATATTTATTTCCTACAAAACAATACCAGATCTCTGGTTGCCCTGCTGCTCCTCTGCCTCTAATACTTATTTTAAGCCATAGACCCCGAAAAAGCATTCAGCAGGTTGGGGGTTTCTGACAATATTGTCAGAACTGACAAGATTAGCTGCATGCTTGTTGCTGGTGTAATTCAGTTCACTACTGCAGCCAAATAGATCAGCAGGGCTGCCAGGCAACTAGTATTGCTTAAAAGGAACTAAATATGGCAGCCACCCTATCACTCTCTCCTCGGGTTCACTTTAAAGAGGACCTGAACTCAGAACTTCCTCTATTATGCAACAGCATAATAACCTTTAAAGAAAAACATTTCTTTGTTACAGCTGATAGAAATTCTGCAATAAATCTGCAGTGTTCTGACATATTGTTAACATCCTGTGTTTACCTATTAGCTCCCTGCCATGGCAGTCAGCTGACACAGCTGAGATATCAAATTACAACTTGAGATTAGTCGCAGAAGAGGGGGAATAAGACAGGCTTAACTCTCTAAAACACATACAAGTTACATTTCTCTAAGGTTTCCTTCTGCCCTGTGCAGGAGTTCAGGCCAAAACACCCGATCTGCTGCATGCTTGTTAAGGGTCTATGGCTGAAAGTAATACAAGTACATGATCAGCAGGACAGCCAGGCAATGTGTATTATTCAAAAGGCAGTAAATAGGTCATCCTTCATATACTTCTCACTGCAGATTGCCTTTAAAGGACTCCTGAAGTGAGAGGGATATGGAGGCTGCCATATTTATTTCCCTTTAAGCGATGCCAGTGGCCTGGCAGCCCTGCTGATCTTCTGTCTCTAATCCCTATAGCCATAGCCCCTGAACAAGCATGCAGCAGATCAGATGTTTGTGACAGTGTCAGATCTGATAAGATTAGCTGCATGCTCGTTTCTGGTGTGATTCAGACACTACTGCAGACAAATATGGCAGCCTCCATATAACTTTCACTTCAGTTGTCCTTTAAAGAGGAACTTTACCAAAAAATAATAGTAGGGGGGAAAAATGAATATGAAGACATTGCAAAGTGATTAGTTAAAAAAAAAAAAAAAGAAAAGAAAAAAGAAAATTGATGAAGAAATGATTGATATTCGCCATGTAATTCATTCATGTTGTTAGATCTACTGTGAGCGTGAGCGTACAGGACAGCATATTTAATGCTGGCAGACATGAAATAAAACCAGACAACTCCAACTGCCCTTATCTATAAACACACACTCACATACACACGCAGAAAAGGTTGGGGGTCATTTCCCACATGCACTGCTTGTTCCAGACCACTGACTCGTGGTAAAGACGTCAGACTGTGGTCAGGTCTGATCATCTGTGTATGAAATGCAGGAATTTGTTTCACACTGTGATTGGTTGTCAGATTACCCTGAATTACTATGAGAAGTTCTGACGTTCTGCCTGGTCTGCATTTCCCTGAGACGTCTGTGTTTTGTCTTTCAGAATATGGAGAAGGTCCTCGTTCCCTCGGTCACCCTGATCGTTGGCTGTGGGGTGTCCTCACTTACCCTCCTCCTCCTCATCATCATCTATGTCTCCGTGTGGAGGTGAGTAGACCTGTTTCCTCCTGGTTGAGTCCTGATTGGTCAGCTCTAGCTCATAGCGGTATTCCAGTCTGTCACAGGCACATAGAAATGCTGAGGTAGTCTCCCGGCTGTAATCATTATTATTAGATTTATTCATATAGTGCTGACATCCTATCAGCCATGTCTAGCACCTTCTATAGTCTAAGGCCAATTTATTTATTTTTTTTGCACCCTTAGGCTGAGTTCACACCTGAAGGGGAAATGGTTTGTTTCATGGAACAGACCACAACGGACATGTTGACACTCTAAGTCAAAGCAACATTGCAGCAAGGAAAAAATACTTAGATACTGACCTAAGACGAGGGAAGACTCTGGATCCCATAGTGCCTTCCTGGTCCTCCCTCCATGCCCTCCCCCTTCTTCAGGTCGCATATATGTCCCCCTTGGGCAGCCTTCTGAAGTAATTGTGTCCTCGAGTACTTCCAAAGACGAGCAGATCCGTACAGCATGTGCGTGAGTCCACACTCAAGCATGTTCAGTATGGATGCACCCATCTTCAGGAAGCACTTGGGGACGCAAGTGATTTTAAAGTCTTCTGTGGAGTCCAAAGGTGCCAATTTTGAACGAGAGGCAGTGGGGGAACAAGGAACGAGGAGCTTCAGAGAGGACTGGGGAGGATCTACGTGACCCAGAGACTTCCCTCTACTTTTTCCTTTTTCCAGGTCAATTCAAGGCTGCTTTAAAGAGAACCAGAGATGAAGCACCCTCATGTATTTTATTACATTTATCAGTGGGAACATGACAGTAAATACCTACCCTGCTTTTAGTTTCATTGTTATCAGCTTAATTAGTCTATTAGCAACTGTGATAAGAATCCATCAACTATTCAGTCGAGGTTTGACCTGGAATCATTATAGCTGAGTCACTCTTCTGTGGAGTCCTTTCAAGCCCAAGCCTTCCCCCTCCTGGCTTAGATCTTCTGCTTTGCATACTGAGAGCTGTGATGACTGGGAGGGGCTGCTGCTCCTGAGAGAGAAGCTCTGTGGCTGTAATGTGATCCCTGTGTGCTCTGTGTGCACTAGATTCTCATAGGAATGAAACTGCAGTTATTATCAGTGACACTTCCTACAGGCAGATCATACCAAAATGAAAGCACATAGATGAAAGGCTGCATTTAGCCTAGATAGCAGCCTAGTCTCATATAGCCTAGACAGCACATCCAGAACAACTCATATAACCCGGAAGGAGGAGGGATATGAGCCGGCGGCCATATTTGATTTTTCCTGGAGCAATAATGGATAAAAAACACTAAAAAAGGCACACCAGAGCGGCGAAATTATCAGGTAGAGCATTTATTCTTTACAAGCTATCGACTGATATGTTTATTTTGTGTGAAACGTTCATCTCTGGTTCCCTTTAAGCATAGGATTTATACAAACCTATGCCAACAAATCTGTTTTGTCTAGCATCCATTGTGTCCATTCCTGCGGTGGAACATAAAATCACTGCTTGCACAAGAATTACGGACAGCGAATGGAAGTCGGACAAGCCATACATACTATGCTATCTATGATGGGTCCAATCTAATGAGCAAAGCAGACATTCTGTGGACAGGGGTGGTTCCTGGATGGCACTGAAAGCCATCTAGTGTGGACTGTGGAGGACTCCTTACTACAGCCCCCCTCAGAATCACTCTTACCAATTATATTTTGGGATAGTGGAACAGCCCAGTGGTGGAACATAAAATCACTACTTGCACTATAATTACGGACAGAAGTCGGACAAGCTATAGATACTGTGATATCTATGATGTGTCCGATGCAACAAGCAAAGGACACATTCTCTGGACAGAAGTTCCGATCCTGGACAGCACCAAACTGGCAGTGGCTGGGTAGTGTAGTGGGTAAGGGCTCTGCCTCTGACACAGGACACCTGGATTTGAAGCTCAGCTTTTCCTGTTCAGTAAGACTGCACCTATTCAGTAAGGAGACCTTGGGCAAGACTCCCTAATACTGCCTACTAAGCGTGCCCTAGTGGCTTCAGCTTCTGGCACTTTGAGCCCACCAGGAGAAAAGCTCGATATGAATGTTATTTCTCTTGTCAGTGTAGTGTGAACCCATCCTTACCCCAGTCCTCCCCAGAATCACCGGTTATATTACCGGTAGTAACAGCTCAGCCATCAGACACTATAGAAAGGTTGTTTTTCTGTAGCCTGTAGATGTTGGTGTGATGTATTTCGCCGTTTTGCCCTCGGAGTCGGGGACAGACCTCGTAGTGCAGAGTCACACCTTCCCTGGGGTTCCATATCGCTGTCCTCAACCATCCGATCTATAAAATGAGAATGAAATGATGATGTAAAATATGGTGGATCGGAGAGCACCGCGATAAAGCATCCTCCGAACGGCTTTGCTAGAGCTCCGAAAACTACAGCGCTCATAAAACATCCACGCGGGTTTAGTGATGATGTCGTATAAGGCTGTGTGTATTTTATCATCGGTATACTGTCCCTGCAAACCTCCGACAAGCTGTGCTTTATTACTGCTCTGCTGCTGGTTTACTTCCCTCTCAAGTGTGTGTGTAGTGTGTGTGTGTGTACTGTGTGTGTGTACTGTGTGTGTGTGTGTGTGTGTGTGTGTGTGTGTGTGTGTGTGTGTGTGTGTGTGTGTGTATGTATGTATGTATGTATATATATATATATATATATATATATATATATATATATATATAATCTGGTAATCACCTATTCGTTTTATTATTAGTGATGAGCACACATTTGCATAATCGTAATTTTGCATTCTAATCCACTAGTGATGAACAGAAATTACATGCGTAATTATGCATCGTAATACACAATTACGCATCGCAATCGTAATGCGAAATTTCGAGGGAATAGTGCAATTAATGTTGTAGTTTATTGTTCGTAATCGTAATTACGCATTAATTTACGCGTAATGTACGCGTAATTTCGTGCCGATTTTGGCGGTGAATAGCAAAGCCCACGTACATGCCATTGCTGCCGCAATTGCTACATATGTTAAGAAGGATAGGGGGTGCAAGTTAAAAATAAGAGAATTGTTTAAAAAGACCTTGTAGTTTTTGAGAAAAGCGATTTTAGAAATACAAAAAAAAAATGTTTTTAAACTGTCATTTTTCTGAGTTTGAAAACCATTTTCTTTGCATATTTAAAATCAATTTTCTATAAAACTACGACGTCTTTTTGAAAAATTATTTTGTAGTTGTACCCATTCTTCTTCTTAACATATGTAGTAATTTTGGTAGCAATAACATGTTTGGGGGGGTTTGCTATTCACTGCCAAAGTCGGCACAAAATTACATGTAAATTAGGCGTAAATTCATGAGTAATTACGAATGATTATACAAAGTCAATTGAATTACGAATATGTAATTACGTATATGCGTAATTGCGGACATTTACATGTAATTTTGCGTAATTGTAATTAAATGATTACGAACATCACTAGACTTCACAATTACAATTCAAAACTGTAATGCAAAATACAGGAACCGTAATTTTTTTGTGCCGACTTGGGTGGTTAATATCAAAGCCCCCACAGGTGCTGTCATCCCCAAAATTGCTTTGCTGCGTAGGTGAAGAGGACTAGTGGGAATAAGACAAAATGGGATTTAAAAAAGAAAAATACCTTGTAGTTTTTGAGATAATCAATTTTGAAAATGAAAGGGAAATTTTTTTTTTTGAACTGTAATTTTTCTGAGCTTAAAGAACAAGCGACACCCATGCTAACCTATAAATAAAAAACACATATGTAAATAGAAGTAGTATTTATCTACTTACATAACAGATGTAATGCGCTATCCACGTAATTATTCCTGTGAATTTTATAAAGGAAAAGCAGAAAATCCTATTCTAGGCAGTGGCCATCTTGCCAAGCTAATGCTGACATCATATCCTCCCTGACTCTTGCCCCCCCCCCTTCTCTTGCTCATTGTGTATTCATTAGCTGCCCTCCTCCCAGAGTCTTCAGACACTCCCACTGAGGTGTATACTAGGAAATGCACTGTCTTTTTTATTTACACATCCAATCACTGAGTCACCTCAGCCTTGCTTGTAAACACAAGTGATCAGAGGGTATTTCAGATAAGCAGCTAGGCAGGGAAATAAATGGAAGAGGAGGAATATATTATAGATAAAGAGAACTCCCAGCATTCAACTCTTTGGCACTGTTTGGCACTAGGGCCAGTGCTCCTAAAGTATGTGATAACTACAAACCATAACAGCAGAAAAAGTTTTGCAAGTTTTTAATGCAGGATTAGCATCTTTATCACTTAATACACTCAGACCAGTTGCTGTTGAAATTTGATTTTTATGGTGACAATACCGCTTTAAAAACAGTTTATCCTTTGCATTTTTTAAAATCAATTTTCTCAAAAACTACAAGGTCTTTTTCATTCCCCGTAACAGACGTAGCAATTTTGATGACGATGGCATAGCTTTGCTATTAACCGCTAAAGTTGGCACAAAATTACGCAACATTTTGTGTAATTACACAAGATTACAAATGGATTGCGCAAAATCAATTGAATGTCCAACTCATAAATATGCATGGCCATAATTAATGATGTTTATACAAAATTTTGTGTAATCGTAATTAGCAGATTGCAGTCATCACTAATTATTATTAAACTTTATTTCTAAATGGCTAAGATGTTACGCAGAGCTGTACAACAGATAGTGGAGGCATTACAACATTAAACAATATTACACCAGGGCACTACAGTGATAAACATTGGCAATGGTACACCGAATAATGATTTAAAGGGACAGTGAATCAGAAAAAAAATTGATGACATAATGAATTGGTTGTGTAGTATGGATAATTACTAGAACATTAGTAGCAAAGAAAATAGTCTCATATTTTTATTTTCAGTTATATATTTTTATTTTCAGTTATATAGCTCTATTTTTATAACTTTGCATCTTTCTCTAATATTTGCCGTTTACACACTACTCAGCATTCTAAATGTTTTACAGAGCAGAACCGTGAACTTTTGAACTTACCTCTGCAGAAAAAAAACGAAATACAGTGACAGACACCTGAGATAATAAGCTTCAGAAGACAGAGCTCTCTGCGACTTTGAAAGTCGTCGAGTTCAGTGGCTCTGAAACAGGAGTTTAACTCTTCCTGTTCTGGAAACAATATTAGACTCATATCTTTGCTGCTAATGTTTTATTTCTTAGCTGTACTACACATACAAATCATTATATCATAAGTTTATTTCCACTTCAGGTTCCCTTTAACAAGAAACAATGGTACACTGAGTCCATATGGTGGTGGAGAAGAGCACACTGGGAGTAGGGGTGGACATCTGTAGAGTGTGGGAGAAGCAGGTTGGGGAATATCTCTGGCTGAAATCTGAGATGTACGAAGGTGAGGTATGGTGGAGGGAGAGTAGAGAAGAGTAGAGTAGTGTTAATATAATTTGAAGTGTTCTTCGGAATCCGGAAAGGCCTATCAACACATTTTTAAATCTCATTGACTTGAGGTTGGTGCACAAGAGCCTGGATCTGCTCGTGTGCTGAACCCACCAATCTGTGGTGACATTTACACCTGATCCTGTCTTTCCACCTGATAGACGTCTTGAACCAGGATGAAACCGTTGATTGGCTAACTTAGAAGAAAAGAAGTAAGACTTTTGCCTATGAAGCCTTCATCAGACTTGATTCCTGTATACTGACAACATGTAGAACACACAGCTTTATATACACTTTATATATACGATGGGTTTTAAATTCCACAATACTTTTTAGGCTAAAACAAACATTGTCTGTACCCTCACCGGGTCACTTTGAAACTCTGGTTTTACAATGTTTTCCCATCACCCAGAGTCTGTGGTATGTCATGTTAAAGTGAACCTCCGCACTAAAAATCTACTCAGCAGCACTGAAAAGGCTTGGTGTTTCTTAAACAGTTTCACAGCATCAGAACCTTGTTTTTCTTACCCAAGCCTTATTTTTAGCTGCACAGAAGAAAACTGCCCGGACTTTTTTCCCCTGATGCTGCGCAAAGCATGATGGGATTTCTGATGTTGTTGCTCTCGTTCTGCTGTGTTGGTGCAAATTTGTTTTTTTTATTTTGAATTTGAGATTTTAAGCCTAGCGTACACAGCTGGGAGGGGTGATCAGGACACAGGACAGTTGGAACTGTGTCTCATGCTCCCTGTCGCCTCCTTTCAACCAAAAAGATGGCTGCCCCCATGAAAAAGATGGCTGCCCCCATGAAATCACAAACATTTGCCTGTTCTTTTAAAACAGGGTGGGTAAGAGATTATATTACCTATCCATTTTAATTAACATAACTACTGTAACTTAATGACAGTATGTTTGTTTAGGCTGAAGTTCCCCTTTAAGCAAACAAGTAGTCTTATCTCTTTGTCATAAATTAGCTAGCATCCCTATGAGACCCTCTTCATGTTGTAAATAATGCATCTAATGCCATTCATTTATGTTTGCAAAACAATGTATCTCCTTTTAATGTCCAGTGTATATAAGCTGTGTGTTCTAAAGAATGTCAGCTTACAGGAATTGAGTCTGAGGAAGGCTTCATAGTTGAAAGCTTACTGCTTTTCTTTTAAGTTAGCCCATAAATGGTATCATCCTGATTCAACACTTTCTGTTTTTACTGATGGATAACATGGTGCAATAGCATCACTGTCTCCACTTTATAAAGTGCGTATATCAATGTGTAGCTGGTTGACAATAAGCAAATTTCATCCTTTACTTCCAGGTACATCCGATCGGAGCGGTCAGTCATCTTGATAAACTTCTGTCTGTCCATCATTTCATCCAATGCCTTAATACTTGTTGGGCAAACACAGACCAGGAACAAGGTAGGTTGTCATTTAAACACAAATAACTAGGCGGTTTTACTTTTTTTCTTTCTCTGCCTGAAAGAGTTAAACATCAGATATGTAAATGGCTGACTCAGTCCTGGCTCAGACAGGAAATGACTACTGTGTGACCCTCAGTGATAAGAAATTCCAACTATAAAACACTTTCCTAGCAGAAAATGGCTTCAGAGAGCAGGAAAGAGATAAAAAGGGTCAATAGTTCATAGATTTTTAGCTTCAATGAATTTGTCATTGAGCAAAAACAATAAAACAGTAAACACTTAAAAAGTACCGGTAGATTTAAATATAAAATAAAACTGTAGAATATCTTAAAAAGTCATTTTTTAGGAGAAGGAGGATAGATACAATTGTTTATTTCATTAGTTTAATTTCACCTCAGGTGTCCTTTAAAGAGCAACTGTAACGTCAAAACGTCCCCCGGGGGGTACTCACCTCGGGTGGGGGAAGCCTCCGGATCCTATTGAGGCTTCCCACGCCGTCCTCCGTCCCTCAGGGGTCTCGCTGCAGCCCTCCGTGCAGCGGTGACGTCAATATTTACCTTCCCGGCTCCTGCGCAGGCGCTTTGACGGCTGTCGGCTACGAAGTAGGCGGAAATACCCGATCGCCGTCGGGTCTGCTCTACTGCGCAGGCGCAAGTTGGCCAATCGACCGATCGATGATCGATTTCGATGGATTTCCATCGAACTGGCAGGGTGGAAAATTTAGGTCGATCTGATGAGATTGCTTATCAGTTTGCATTGGCCTTAATGGAAATCTGATGGCAAAAAAAATGCCATCAGATCGAATTTCAATAGATTTCAAACTGAAATCTATTGGAATTCTATCCTGGTAAAAAATGTTCTAAAAACGCATCAGATAGATCATCAGATGCATTTCTTATCTATCTGCTGCCAATCTGACGAGTGTATGGGCACCTTTAGTTTGTACTGTACAGGGAGATCTGCATAGACAGAGTTCCTGCAGTCTATTCACAGCTGCTGATAACCCCTAATTAGACACTTTGATGTAAATAAACACAGAACACTGCAGTGAATTTCTTCAACAGCTGTATGTGGAACAAAGACTTTTCATTGTGTCCTGTGCAAGAGTTTGGGTCCACTATAAGGTCCAACTATACCCTCCTAGAAAGATCTCCCCTCAGAAGCGGAGGGTGTTTCCGTCTGACCGGTTACGTATATTGCATAACTCACATTTAATATACACCGCTTAACTTGCACACATTCCTTTGAATGGGACTTAGTAAATATATCCCCACATATGTTGCGTTTAGGGGCAGTTCACATTAGTTTTGTTTTCGGACCACTTCTCAAAGCGAATGGCAGCAGACCAATGGATATGCAGTGATCAAAGAGAAGCCTGATGGGGGGAGAGAGGGAGTTCCATAGAGTAGGGGCTACTCTGGAGAAGTCCTGGAGCCTCACCAGCGAGCAAGTAATACGAGAGGCGGACGTCAGGGTCTGCATTCAGACGATTTTGCAGGAACTCAACCGTTTATTGATCCATAAACAAACACGTCATCTGCCGTACTGCCGGCAACAGTTTCGGAGCCACAGGGATCCCCTTTATCAAGGCAAAGAACAGGTGGATATGCAGTACAGACCGGTTGACAAGTGCCCAATGTTCAGGATGTGTGGCTTTATCCCTTTCGTTATCGCAGTACATATACCGATTTTTTTTTTAACTAAGGCCCGGTTCACATTAGCGTTTTTTCCGTAACGTAACCGGAACGTATACTGTACAAACGTAATGTATGTGAATGGATCCAGTGTTAACCACTTTGTCCTCCTTGACGTATAAAAACGTCAAGGAGGACAGGCGCGCTCCCGCGGCCGATCGCGCGTGTGCACGCGCTCTCCCGGCCGCGGATTCGGTAGCCCAGGAATTAATGTATCGGGCTATGGTGCCCGATCACTGATTCCTCTCCCCCGCTGAAAAAGCGACAGCTTCTCTCGGAAGCTACGCTTTTTCTGAGACTATGTCCCTCTAAGCGTACATTGTACGCTTAGAGTGACATCATGTAAACAAACTCGAGGTTGCCATCTTGTGGCCAAAGAGCAAAACTACATCTAAAAGTAAAAAAAAATTACATTACACACACTTTTCCCTAAATAAAACACTATTTACTCCCCCCCCCCCTCCCAAAAATACCCACATAAAATGTTTAATAAAAAAAAAACATTACAATTAGAAAAAAAAAAAAAAATTACCTAAGGGTTCAAATTATTTAAATATCTATGTAAAGTTGAAATATTTCTATATATATATATTTTTTTATAAGCTTGTAAATAGTGATGGATGCAAAACGGGAAAAATGCTCTTTTATTTCCAAATAAAATATTGTCGCCATACATTGTGATAGGGACATAATTTAAACGGTGAAATAGCCGTGGCATATGGGCAAATACAATACGTGGGTTTTAATTATGGAGGCATGTATTATTTTAAAACTATAATGGCCGAAAACTGAGAAATAATGAATTATTTCCATTTTTTCTTATTCTTACTGTCAAAATGCATTTACAGTAAGGTAGCTCTTAGCAAAATGTACCCCCCAAAGAAAGCCTAATTGGTGGCGGAAAAAACAAGATATAGATCAGTTCATTGTGATAAGTAGTGATAAAGTTATAGGCGAATGAATGGGAGGTGAACATTGCTCGGATGCATAAAGTGAAAACGACTGAGAGCTTAAGTGGTTAACCTATGGATCCATTCACATGCGTCCGTTGGTACGGATACGTTCCGGTCCCCGGACCTAAAAATTGCTGCAGGCCCTAATTTTCCGGACCGTTCCACGGGGGATAGGGGCATGGGCCGACGCGAATCTAGCGGCGGAAGAGTGCAGCAGCGGGGCGGGTGGGCTAGGGAGGGTTTATACATACCTAATCTTCCGTAGCAGCCGGCGGTAGAGGCTTCCGTCTTCTTCCCTGTCATGTGACTACATAATGCGTCATGTGACTAGTCACATGACGTACTGTGTAGAGTGACCAGATTTTTGTAGGCTCAACCTGGGAGGGCGGGAATTGGGTGGGGGCGGCTGCGGTGCGTGGAGCACGCCATGCCGAAAAATAGGGGGTGCACCGCGCGCAGCGCCCCGCGCCGAAAAATTTGGGGTCTGCAGCGCGCGAGAAAAATGGGCGTGGTCATGACATTCTATGGGCGGAGCTGACAGAATGATGCAACAGCGAGGCATAAGAAAGCAGTGTTTACGCCGTGATGTGGTCAAACGTGGATTCACATCATAGGTGTGCAGAAACTGTGTGATGCTATTTAATAGTATGTCATAACCCCAAAGCAGCAAACACAGCCATCTATAACCATTAAATAATAAATGCAGCAACAGTTACCCCAGACACCACAAAATAAACGCAATGGGCAACATTTCAGCACAAAATAAACACATTGCGGGCAACATTTCAGCACAAAATAATCGCATTGCCGGCAACATGTCAGCATAAAATAAACGCAATGGGGGCAAACATGTCAGTACAAAATAAACGCAATGGGGGCAAACATGTCAGTACAAAATGAACGCACTGCGGGCAAACATGTCAGTACAAAATAAACGCACTGCGGGCAAACATGTCAGTACAAAATAAACGCACTGCGGGCAAACATGTCAGTACAAGATAAACGCACTGCGGGCAAACATGTCAGTACAAGATAAACGCACTGCGGGCAAACATGTCAGTATAAGATAAACGCACTGCGGGCAAACATGTCAGTACAAGATAAACGCACTGCGAGCAAACATGTCAGTACAAGATAAACGCACTGCGGGCAAACATGTCAGTACAAGATAAACGCACTGCGGGCAAACATGTCAGTACAAGATAAACGCACTGCGGTCAAACATGTCAGTACAAGATAAATGCACTGCGGGCAAACATGTCAGTACAAGATAAACGCACTGCGGGCAAACATGTCAGTACAAAATGAACACAATGTGGGCAAACACTTCACCTGCAAGAAAAAGCATTTACTCACCTGGCAGAAGACGTCCCCTCATGCAGCCGGCCTCTGGTGTGTGCAGCTCTCCCTGGCCTGGACGATCTTCAATGTCCCGCTCAGCCTCTCACAGGCAGAGCAGGGCTACGGCAAGATGGCGTCCGGAGGCGGAGCCCTGTACTGGAGACAAATACCCTCCAATACAGGGCTCCGCCTCCGGACGCCATCTTCCCGTAGCCCTGCTCTGCCTGTGCCTGCCGGAGGAGAACATTGCAGGCTGGAGCGGGGCTGCGGGGAATGAACTAGCGCAGCGTCTAGTAGACGCTGCGGCTAGTTCACTGTACGGTGGCCAGAGTCCCGAGGCCGGGACGTCCCGCTGCTAAAAGCGGGACGTTTCCCGGGACCTCATGCAGCCTGGGACAGCGCCCCCCGAAGGCGGGACCCGTCCCGGGTAAAGCGGGACGTATGGTCACCGTAGTACTGTGTAGTCACAGCGGAGGAAGAGGAAGCCTCTACGGCCGGCTGCTATGGAAGATTAGGTATGTATTTGCTGAGTGAAAACGGATCCGATCAATCATTAATCAGATAGCGTTTTCATATGTGAACCGGGCCACAGACTGAGCCACCCGGGTCCGTTGCAGCGGAGACCAGATCCACTCACCGGATCCTTTTGGCTCATTTAGCAGATGTGAGTCGGGCCTAAGTGCAGCGAGTGTAGCAGACACTGGGACGGGTGTCTCCGTACAGCAGAGTGAGCTGAGTCTGAAACGGACGGCACTGCCCACTCTATTCCCTACCCAGAATTCCCGGCTGCACAGCTCACGCACTGTCAGGCACTGTGTCACGTGCAATCGGCCTACATTAGCTGTGGGAAGCATCGCTCCCCCTGTTATCTCTGCCTTGCATGCGTATTTTGCATGCTACACACTCTGCCGTCCATCACGCCAATCCACAATGGATTCATTTAGAAAGAATACCCCTAATTAAGCAGCGCGGCAATGAAACGGAGATGACCAAATCCGTTCTCAAGAGCCGCGGCCTGTCAGATATTCAGGATGTCTGTAATTAACACAAACACAATCCATGAACTCTCTCCCTGCCTATTCTGCATTGCTGAGCTCATTCTACTCCACAGAGACAGGAAGGACCCTTTGTAGACCGCAGCGCTTCAGGCATTTAAAGGGGCTCTCCGCTAGATAGGACAGTCATTGCATCAGGCGTTCAGTAGAAACACTATTTACATTTTACATGTTTTTGTTTTTTTAAGTAGCGGGGCAGCTACACTATCTCGAGGAAAAATAACCCCAAACCATATATTAGTAGATAAATACTTGCTCTATTTACATAACATATGTCTTGTACTGTCCACATGTTGATTTCAGTAAATTGTATATAGTAAATAAAGAGAAAACTGTTTCAGGCATTTTCCATCTTTACTGCCTCTGACTGGAGCCAATCCTGATGTAATTTCCTCCCTTAAGGCTCGATTACACTGGAGGCGTTTTTGGATTTTTTTAGGCGCCTGCGATTTTTCAAAATCGCCCTCAGGGCCCTTTTCCACTAGCAATCGCTAGCGTTTGCGCTAAACGCTAGTGATTGCGATTTAGCAAAGTCCTTTTTTTTCCCCGGCGATTGCAATTTTGCTATGCACTGCATGGCATAGCAAAATCGCGTCAATAATCGCAGCGCGATCGCGTTTATGTAAAAATCGAATCGCGGTAGTGAAAATAACCTCCCGCGATTCCTATGTTATTTAGCAAACCCTATCGATTTTAAAATCGCTAGCGATTTGCGATTTTGCGATTCAGCAATCGCAAACGCCTCTAGTGGAAAAGGGCCCTCAAAGCGCATACACCATGCTACAGTGTTCTCCCCAGAATTTTTTGCCAGCCGGATGGCATGAAAAAGTAGAGAGATGAGAGATTGGAAGGCCGGTGCTTCTGTGAGCAACTCTGCTTATAGCATAGGAAGAAGTGTGCCGATGACAGCCGGGTGGCCATCAAAATTAGCCGGGTGGAGCACCCGGCTAAAAGAGCCTGGGGAGAACACTGATGCTATCCTATGCGCTAGTTCAGATTACGGTGATCCATCTGCTTTCTGTTCAGAGAAGCGCTTCGTGGACCATTTTTGGGGTGATTTTGCTACAATGGAAGGTATAGGAAAAACGCTCACAAAATCGCTTTGTGCAGTGATTGCATTCACGTTTTTAAGAATAAATACATTGTATTTATTCTTTTCAGGATCAAAGAGTTCACTGCCTGACTGACGTCAGGAAGCTAAAAAACGGAATCGCTCTGCCAAAACGCCTACAAAAACGCTTACCAAAAACGTCCAAAGAACAGAAATCACCGGGAAGGGAAAAAAAATCGCTTAAAAAAATGACCACCGCTAACGCGATTGGAACGCAATGTGAACAAGTCCTTACTTACTTTTTTTTTTTTTTTCCTTCTAGAATCTGCACTGTTATGTCTAGCTTGCTTTGTACACACATGTGAACACAGCATAGATCACATTTCAGCAGCTTCTGCAGAGGGGTGAGGGGTATTTCCCTTCTCAATCTCAGCCTGTCACACATAACTGCCCTCAGCCAATCAGTGAGGAGCAGGAATATGGGCGGGGAGATAACAAACTTCACTCTGCCACGGCAATGTACCAAATAGAGTCACTGACTGAAATAAGGTTTATTACAGTAGAAACATTTATGATTATATGGGAATGCTTGCAATGGAGTGATCGGGATATAGAATGAATAATAAACACAGATTATTCCCTAAAGGGAAACCACCAACGTTGGGGGACACTTATACTTACATTAGATAGTCACCGGACGTGATCAATATGATCGTTTTGGTTAATGAAAGCTTAGGGTGTGTATGGGGCTTACAGGGACACTGAAGTGCGGGGTACAGTATATGGAGGCTGACATATGTTTTTGTCCCCCAGGTCATCTGCACGCTGGTCGCTGCCTTCCTCCACTTCTTCTTCCTCTCCTCCTTCTGCTGGGTGCTGACGGAAGCCTGGCAGTCCTACATGGCGGTGACGGGGCGCCTACGCAACAGAATCATCCGCAAGCGCTTCCTGTGCCTCGGATGGGGTGAGACCGCCTCTTCCTTGCTTGTGATATGTTTTGTCCTGTGTCAGGGATAGACGCTCCTTCTCAGGGGTTTTTGGATCAAAATGTAAAACGATTAGATTGTTCAGCTAAGCTCCCATACTATATAGAGGTGGTAAAATTGACCAATCGTTGGCCGATCAAAATTGGATGTGTGTACGCACCCATAGGCTCCAATAGATTTTTGATGTTTGGAGCAGTTAAAGAACAACTGAAGTGAGAGGTATATGGAAGCTGACACATTTATTTCCTTTTAAGCAATACCAGTTGCCTGGCTGTCCTGCTGATCCTCTGCCTCTAATACATTTAGCCATAGCCCCTGAACAAGCATGCAGCATATCAGGTGTTTCTGACATTAATGTCGCATCTGACAAGATTAGCTGCATGCTT